>NC_135407.1:1482500-1692500 GCF_051989625.1 Stigmatopora argus
CTTTTCGATGCCATTTTTCTTCAGCCCTTCTCAGTTGTTTTTATAAATTACCGACAATGTTGAAATGATCAATACAGGCCTAGAGCGCCCTCTTGCGGTTTAGTATGAAAATAACATGTAAAAGGATATAGTAATGTGTTAATAATTTCGCGCATAAGTCGCACCAGAGTATAAGTCGCATCCCTGGCCAAACGACGAAAAAAAAGAAAATCGGCAACTGCGGCTCTTCTTTCCCACAAGCACGAGTATTTGTTTTCCATTCTTAACACACGTTACATTTGAAAATAATATACCACCTTTATTGTCAGGGCCTATTCTTCAACCATTTTCTCTATTGTCGGTGACATCTACTAAAGTGTCTGGCGGCTTGGCGACTTTAATAAAACTTTAGAACCACAGATGTCGACAATGTTTACGACTTTGTACATAAAGGCCGCATTAGCACAGTAATGCGCTACTTGTGTGTGTGTGCACAGTTAATGACTTGTCAGGCTGACACAGCGAGACGTCTTGCATAGGAAGTGTGAAACTTTCTCTCTCCCACATACACATGCACGGGCGAGTGAGTGTGCATACTGAGTGAGGTCCAGGAGACCGGAGCGATCCGGATCGCACAATGGCAATGAGAAGTATCAAACAACACGCCCATTTTGGGTAAGCTGTACTGCGGGATCTTTGTTGGCGAACGAGAAGGAGAAGGAGAAGAAAACGACGAGCACATGTGCCGCCAAATCAAGCACGCTCATGTGAATTTTGACATCTTCCCCCTTCCCCCACAAGGGTCTTCTTATGTTACTCGGATGGTGGTGTTAAGGGGCCGAGGGGCCGAGGGTAGGGGAGTGGTCGGTCGATGGCGACACTTGTTGCAATTTTGGTGTCTTTAGCAACCAGCTCTCATGTCAAACCGGTCTCGCTTTGCGTGTCCTGACTGCTCGGTTCGTTTTTTTTTTTATTGTTTGGTGAAAGAAATGTTGGCACAGGTCAGGCTTGTTATGCAATTTGGAGAGGAAATGAAGGGGGAAGAGGTATGTGGAGGGGGTCAGGATGGTCCCTAAAATCTCCTGCTTCACAATGATGATGAATCACAAAAGTTATTATAACAGGAGAAAAAATAGGCGTGTTTGCAACTTGTTGGCTAAGCATTTTAGCTCAAATGTAAGGACTAGGATTATTAACGGTTGCTACTTGTTGTTTTCACAATTTTAGCTGCATTCAATTTCATAAAATTATTGCGGTGTGCAAATTTTTGCATTGACGACTCATATGGACATGGTATTTTTTTTATTAATAATGTTAACTAGTTGTTATGTGCATGACGTTAGAAACTTTGCAATGTTAGATGACAATGTTTTTTTTTTAAATCAACCCATTTGGACAATGTTAGCAACTTTTTGGGTGCTTTTATAGATGCTTGCCACGTGTTGCATAGTCAGTTTTATAGATGTTTTGGTGTCAACAATATTCACTTTTTTTTCCTCTCCTCATGTCCACCACTCTTTTAAATCCAATGTCCACCTCCATCTGCAGCAACAATGATTGCTTCCCTAATCTTTTCTGGTGAACTCGCTTAATCTGTCAAATCCCTCGCTTGTCATATATCAACAGAAGCAAGCAAGCAGGCTAAGATAAGCCGACGCAGACCTACATTTGTACCGAATAACCGAGGATGGGGTCTGGTTTTGTGTACGTTGGGGTCAAGCAAGTGTGCAACCAACAACAATTTGGAAACCAAACACTGGGACTCTAAATGCATCACCTTAACAACCGAAGGGACCCTGAACGCAGCAGCAGGATGATTTATTTCCATAGAACCATCCCCTCCCAAAAAAATACCAAAAAAAACGAGGGACCCAAAATGCAACTCGCGGATGGATTTCCAGGGCCAAAAGAGGACATGAGAGTAAACAAGCCCACAAAATCTCTCTTTTCCGCTAAGAATGCAAAATAAAATGTCTTGTTACGCAACTTGAACATCGAATCATGTGACAAGGGTGCTGTCAATCCGTCAGGTGGATAAAAGTTAAAAAAATACAAGCAACAATGTTACTTAAAAAATGAGAAAGCTCATGACAGGAGAATTAAACAATAGCAAATGACCACAAATCTAGAAAGAACTCAAAAAGTACTTCAACTTGATTGTAAAACTAAACAATAATTTTCTGAGAATGTCTTGAGAATATATACATTTCTGTAGAAAAAACGAGTAATATATAGCTCATTAAAGGGGACACACTGCCTTTTCGTCGTTTTATGTGGCCTAGCTGTAAGAGAAACATTTCCTTTTCTTATTACTCTTTTAAATATTAAAAGGAAAAACTGAAATACAATCTCAGTGTGCTATTGTTCTCTTTTTTTCTGCAGATACCACGAAAAAAAGGAGTAACACGTCCGAACACGTCCGGACACGTCGTGACCCGCAAACCCACACGTACACGCACGTACACACGCTTCTTCTCCAGTTTTAACACATGTGGCTATTCAATATTTTAAAAAGTGTTTAAAAGTTCAACTTACCTGCAGATTTTAAAATGTCCCGACAGGGAGAAAAAACTCCACAAAAAGTATATTTAAAAGATACTAAGTTGTTGACGAAAGCAGTTTTGTTTACAACGTGCAGGCGGATGTATGAGGGAATTTTATAAAGCCTGGGGAGGGAGGAGATGAGAGTTACGAAGGGAGGAGGGGGGCCAAACTCGGCCCATTTTCCCCGATTGGGCAACATCTGCCGCGGGGAGTGATCGTGCAACCGAGTGCAACCTTTCCACGTTTGTTGCCGCACCTACAAAAGTGCTATTAAATGTCTTCCCACAAAAAAACGCTTTGAAAGTGAATCTTTATTATGCGCAAATAGGATGTGCATGATTCCCGCAAACGCCTCATTTGCATTTAGCATAATGAAAATTAATAGGCGTGAGACATTCAATGTACCCCTCGGGCGGTGGTAAAACGAGGACACCTCTTGATTAGATCCACTTGGTTCAATTTTGACGAAATTCTGTTTGTCTTTTTTTTCAATTCTTTGGAAATTTAAGATGCAAAAAACTTATTGTAAAACTAACCAACAACAGCAGATAAAATACTGTATACCTTTTACGAATAGGATTTAATTTAAAGTTAGAAAGTACGATTATAGGCATAAACAGTGTTGGTATGGCCTTGCTGGAAAATCATAGCAATTACTGTTTTGGGGAACTACGTTGAGATAAGTGTTAGGAATGTAGAAAGTTAAAAGTGGGATTAAGGTCAATGTAGAATCTTAATATCTTAACTCTAAGCCTAATATTATATATATACATACATATATATACCTATATATACATATATATATATATATATATATATATATATATATATATATATATATATATATATATATATATATATATCTGGAATAGGCTCCAGCACCCCCCCCCCAACCTTTGCGAGGATAAGCGGTTCAGAAAATGAATGAATTATGAAATAGATCATTTTTTTGGTTTCTCTCTTCATCCAAAACAACAGTTGTTTTGTTGTTCTTTTGCACAGCCGGTTGCGTTTTATTGGTTTATTGTTTCAGAATGTATAACATTGATATCAAAGATGAAACTTTCGGCATGGTAAAATGAGATTATGACCACGCACATTTATGATTATTCAATGAAAGCAGAGTCATATTTTTCGCTCTCACAATCCAAAACAGCAGTTCTTTTGTTGTCATTGTTTTGCACAAATTCTTGCTTTTTATTGGTTCATGGTTTCCCATTTTAGCACACGGACATCATTGATGAGACTTTTGGCATGGTGAACTGATTTCATTATGCAATTTCTTCTAGGATGAATCTCATTTCTTTGCAGTTCAAGATTCCTGCATTCCAAAAACGCATCTCCAAATACTAGTGCCCACTTTTGCAGATTCTTCGACAAACCTACTTGCTTTTCATCCTGCATTTATCATCGACATTCATTTCCCTGTGAGCCTTACAATTATGTAAGTGTACTTTGCACATGCAGTAAGTTCACAGTATTCTTGCCTGAACATCAAGGAAAATTTCCCCAACATCCCGAAGACCACTGACAAGAAATGCGGCCCTCTCGACGGGACCCTCACAACCTTCTGCTGGCTCGACCTCCCCTGGATCGGATAAGCACCGCTCATGTATCAAAATCAATACCAGTCATTTTCATCTCAATGTTTGGATTATAAAACCGAGCCGAGAAGGAGGAATGCTGCTGGGCTGTTGACGAAATCAAACGAACCGGCCCGCCATCCGCCTCCTCACTTGATTAGATCCTTGATTGGTCGTTGGCATCAAACCAGTGGCGGGCCGTCAGGGCCTGCCTTCAAGGCCTTCTCTGCTGGCCTAAGAAATATCTGAATCATATATTATATTTTGTCCATCAATACTTATTAAAGAATTACAAATGGTCTGTTAGCTTCCTTTCATTGCTTTTCCCCCTGGTTGCACTGCTTCCAGATGTGTGTTTTCATATTGAAGCATTTAACCAATCACATTTCAGCCATTATTTGTTGCCAGGGTCAGAAATCTGCCTCAAAGCCTTCACAATCAGTTCTGCGGGCTCTGCTGCATTAAACAAGCGTCGATAAGACTGTTGCTTTAACCAATCAGATTACGAGTTGGCAACACCACAATGCCTTGTCACAAGCGTAGGGATATGTCATTGCCTTGTCGCAGGCGTAGGGATACGTCATCGCTTTCACCAACTATGATTAGCTACCAAACTGTATCTGGAGCTAGCTGCACAAGCAAATATATTGTAGTGTTGATTTAAAGCCATTTTCAAGACAGACTATGCCAGAAATACGACAGGACAGGCTCGACTTTCAGAATTAGCTTCGATGGCGATAGGAAAGAAGGAGGATGGATATTGTGTACAGTTAAAAAGGATTGTTGGTGAGTAAAATATGGCTATATTCCGAAATAATATTTCAATTGTGGGCCCGGTTCTGATATCTGAAAAGCTCCAGTGTTTGTATTTAATCACTAAATGCTGCTAGGAAGTGGATTTTACCCTATTTTAGTGCATTTTTTGCCGTTTCGCCATTGACGTCCATCGCTGTCTTTTCCCGGGGAAATCCTCTCCCTGGCCCGGTTGTAAGGCCTGAAAAGCTCCAGTATTTGTATTTAATCAATAAATGCTGCTAGGAAGTGGATTTTACCCCATTTTTGTGCATTGATTTATTGATTATTTTTTAATGTGTCGCAGCTGTAGCTGCAGTCGAGGTTTTATAGCCATAGAATAGTTTTGGAGGGTTGGATTGATTTGTTGAAGGCGCTACGAGAAAATGCACGGACCGCCACTGCATCGAACCCTTGCTTCCTTTTGAGTTGAGTTGCTGCTCGAGATTACACATCAGCCATCTCGCTTTCACGCCTCCTCGTGGAATTTTCCACACCTGCTGATGACTGACTGACTGACTGTTCCGCTCTATGCACGCGTGTGTGTGTGTGTGTGTGTGTGTGTGTGTGTGTGTGTGTGTGTGTGTGTGTGGGGCCCTGGCTAAGGCACAATAGCGACTCTGTTGCCTTGTAATGCAAGGCCCTCAATAGGAACACAATAGCCGCATTGGATGAGAGCAATAAACAGAACAATTTTCTTGGACACACTCACTTATGTAAAATTTGGCATGTACTGTTTGTGACAGACAAGAAGAAATGATAGCGGATCAGTGGCTCTAAAGTTGATCAAAGCAGCGGCGGGTTGGACTTTTACCTGCGAGATTACTTTTTTTGTTTGTAGGAAGAAGTCAGGGAGTCAGGGCGAGGCTCTGAACTCAACTGTCCTCACACACCCCCGATGTGCTTTCAGAATACGGTTTTGCATCATGTCTGCTAACAAAAGTAAAGGACACGAACAGAATTGCTCAACCGTTAATGAAAGACATGGTGGACTTTAACCTGAGATTACATTTTTTAGGGGAAGGGTCGTAGAGACATACCTGTCAACCTCTGCCGATAACTGCCCTTATAAATGATTATGATTCCCCTTACAAACCCCCCAAAAACCTTACAAACACCGTACGACGAGTCGTACGGTGTTTGTAAGGTTTTTTGGGGGGTTTGTAAGGGGAATCATAATCATTTATAAGGGCAGTTATCGGCAGAGGTTGACAGGTATGTCTAAGAGTTAAAACTCGCTGCTATTTGTCTGAACTGACTTAAAAAGCACACAATGAGCAACATATCTAAAAAAAACTTGACCAGATCAACATAATTCATGGCGCTTACTTGCCCATACGTATTTTTACCAGTCAACCTCAGCACAAATATTCGGAATAATAATAAGAAATCAACTTTTTTTTAATTGCAACACCTTTTTTAATGTGTACAAACAGGTGGCGATTCGAATCTAACAATTTCACATATTATAACAGTTCACATATGCATTTTTTATGAACGTTAAATTGAGACAGTGTCAAATGTGTCCTACATTTTTCTAAAGCATCAAAATACCGCGACAATATTTCACCACGCCTGACCTGGATATCGATTGTCCAACTGAAGTCACGATAAGACTGCCCTCCTTTCCATGGGGGTGCTGATAAAACTGTTACTGAGTGACTTGCCAGGCGGTCGATGGATTGAAGGGTTAATAGCGCTTTTTGCTTTTTTATCAGCGACACTCATTGCCCTGTGAAATGAAGGAAAGGTTGAACTCAGAACGGGGTTCCCTCATTCTTTGTTTTAATGGCAACATTTAAGCATGTTCATCAGTTTTTTTCACTACAGATTGCCTCACACCCAAAGTAGTCGCGTCGCTCAGCTGACGAGCTTTCAGCTTCTTCCGAGAAATGGAAAATGTGCATCAGACACATGACCTGACTTGCTACATGTGCCGCCCAAGCATTTAACACGCATTGCTCACATTGCATGCTTGTTGAGTTTAAATAGAGGGCGAGACAGTACGGGATTATACATATCATCAGTACAAAACAATAAAAAATACCTCCACATACTGTATAAATGGCATTTATGGACATTAGTATATGGCTAGATTTGTAGCTTCCCTACTGTAGGTAAGCAAACAGATGTATGCAAATTTGATAAAATGTAATGTACCTTTGCGTAATGCTAAATTAGTTCAATAAGAAAATATCATGCTAATTTGGCATTAGGGACGGCTTTAAAAGGGCTCTACCTGGATCACAAAATTGCATTGTTCTGCTTTAGCTTTAGCGTGTTCAGTGAAATTTGTGGTTAATTTGGTCATTTTGCGTAATGGGCCTGTTTTGACGTGCACAAACAGAATCAGATGGTAATGCTGTTCGGGGGGGAATTTTATCCCACACATTCAAGTTTCTGGATAACAACATGTGGCTGTAGTTATACGAGGGATATTTGTTATTTGTCGGGGTATAGAGAGCCCCCAATTACAATCATGTAAAAATCTTCCCCAAAAAAGAAGAGCCCCACTCCTACTACAAGGTCACACCGTACGGTGTTTGTAAGGTTTTGGGGGGGGTTGTAAGGGGAATCATAATCATTTATAAGGGCAGTTATCGGCAGAGGTTGACAGGTATGATATCCCATGTCACTGGTTGGCTGGATAGGCTCCAGCACCCCCGTGAAACCCGTGAGAATAAGCAGATTTATATGCTCTTAATAGAATAGGAGGGCAGTATTTGGAATTTTGAACACAACTTGCAGTCTTTCCCTTTTGTAACCCTTTGCGAAAAAAATCTAGTTGAATAAAAAGCCTAACAGAATATGAGTGACAGTTTTTCCTGCACATTTTAATTAAAATTCGGTGAGAAATGCTGATCGATCTCAACGGAGGGAGGGGCCTCTTCCTGGGTTTGTTCCATGTCCTGTCACACACAGCGGGAAGACGATAAGTACGATTAGAAAAGTGATGTCATGAGTGTTAGAACAACAAGTTTACAAAACAAACTATTTTGGGGTAAGGAAATGTTTGGGGGAAAGAAACAGCAGTCAGAATGCGTGGTTAAAGTCTAATTTTCACTCTGGCAGTTGATTAACAACCAAAAACTAATCGCTAGTGGATTGTGTTAGGCAGATGGGACTCAGTGTCAACAATGGTCCCACTTTCTATGCAATAACTTTTTTTAGTGGTCAACAATTAACACAAAAGCAAGCCGGTAATATGAAAGCATGCGTTGTAAATCAAAGGTCAATTACTCAGGATCATGTAGTTTATCTCCAGAGTCATCAATAAAAGGACGATGCCGCGCAATTGACACTTTCCAAGGGACATTTAAGTTATAAATGACTTTAGTTTGAAACGGAATTATTTATTAAACATTTTACTTCTTTCTAATTAAATGAAGTGAAAGTAAGAAGTTAAAAAACTCATCAGTGTGTCATGGCTGCTATTTTGTCAAACATTTTGATACACCTATTAGAAAAATAGAAGGTGGAACTCAATCTTTGTCACTGCAGTACTTTGTCTACACACACGCACGTCCCCGCGTGTATCCACTACACACCAATCCATCCTACGGTTGCCTTGACAACAGGACTCACATGTTGCTTCCTGACCGTTATTGCCGGTTAAAGGCGGCGTGACCTTGATGACCCCGGTCAAGAATTCAGAATAAAAACCGCAGGGAGTAGTCTTATATCTTAAAAATGGGCCACCGCAAAGAATGTGTTACAGCAGATTGCGTGTTATCGTTTGGTACAGATTACAGTGTGGATTGTGAGAATTGAGAGAGTTTTAAAAACTCATAATTTCTTGTTCTTTTGGCCTATTAAACGCATGGGAAATCCCTTCCTAAAGTCATACATCGATGCAAAAACAGATTGTGCAATACATTGTAAGAACAGCATCAATAAAGGGATAGTATGGCAAGCCAAAACAACACACATTTTATGAAGTCTATTTTTTTTAAATCACCAGTTTATGTAATGTAAGATAATGTGAGGTAATGTTATGTATTGTAATGTCATGTAATGTCATGTAATGTCATGTAATGTCATGTAATGTCATGTAATGTCATGTAATGTCATGTAATGTCATGTAATGTCATGTAATGTCATGTAATGTCATGTAATGTCATGTAATGTAATATATTAAACTAGAATGAATGATTTACCACCAATTTGTTTTGTAAAAAAAAATGATTCTGACGGTTAGGAAGGGAAAAATAACAAAAAAAAAGTTTCAAAATTGGGTGTTCTTAAGTCATTTCTAACTATGTTGATTCGAATACATATTATTCGATTTATCGAATCGCTCCGGCGTAATATGGCTGACAAATTGCGACGTTTGCCAATACTGTTTTACAGAAGACATGTGATATCTAGCCATACAAACAGGATATCTATAGCCAGCGGTATGTGAATCCCGGAAGTAACAGAAAACGATGACGGAAAAAGACAACGAAGAAGAAATACAAACCATATGAGCGGTACAGCTAATTTTAGCTAGTAGCGTTTGCTTTATATAGACAATCGACATATTTAATAATATATAAAGTGAGTTACGGGACTTCAAATGACGCAGTCTATTGTTGTTCAAGTTGGACAATGTGGAAACCAGATTGGTTGTCGTTTTTGGGAACGTGCTTTGCAAGAGTATGCACATTTCAACAAAAATGGCCTGTATGACGATGCCACTGGCGCATTTTTCCACAATGTGGATTTGACGAGCCGTCATAATGGAGTCTATTGTGCTAATAATGGAGTTGTCCAATTGCTGAAAGCTAGGGCAGTGCTTTTGGACATGGAGGAGGGTGTCATCAACGAGATGATGCAAGGCCCTTTGAGGGAAGTGTTTGATAGCACTCAGGTCCTCACTGGAGTGTCAGGTGCGGGCAACAACTGGGCTGTTGGACACATGATGTATGGCTTAACCTACAAGGACAAGATAGTGGACCAGCTAAGGAAGGCAGCTGAACAGTGTGATTGTCTGCAATCTTTTTTTCTTATCCACTCTATGGGAGGTGGTACAGGTTCCGGACTCGGGACCAAATTACTCTGTCTCCTCAAGGATGAATTCCCTAAGGTGTGTCGCATTGTCACTCCAGTCTTCCCGTCTTTGGAGGACGACGTCATCGTATCGCCTTACAACACCATGCTGGCCATGAAAGAGCTCACAGAGAACGCTGACTGTGTCCTGCCTGTAGAAAACCAGTCGCTGGTGGACATTATGAACATCCAACGTGCTGGCAGAAGAATCCCAGAAATTGATTCACTAACTGGGTTAGAAAAGCCCTTTGATGCCATGAATGACATTGTTGCTAACAAATTACTTAATCTTACCAGCTCTGCCCGTTTTGAGGGGTCCTTTAACATGGATCTGAATGAAATCGCCATGAACATGGTGCCTTTCCCCCGATTGCACTTCCTGATTCCAAGTCTCAGTCCTGTCTGCAACCTGGTAGATGTAGGTAAACCGACCAAAAGACTGGATCAAATCTTTAGCAATGCCTTCTCTAAAAGCCACCAATTAATCAAAGTGGACCCAAAGCATAGCCTCTACCTTGCCTGTTCCCTCATGCTCAGGGGTAATGTTCAAGTTTCAGATTTGCGCAGAAATATCGAGAGGTTAACACCTTCCTTGCACTTTGTGTCATGGAACCCAGAAGGCTGGAAAACAAGTCTGTGCTCTGTGGCCCCTGTTGGTCACTCTCAATCATTATTGGTCCTGGCTAACAACACGGCCATAAAGTCCACATTCATGGAACTGAGAGGACGTTTTACCAAGCTTTACAGGAAGAAGGCACACTTGCATCATTACCTGCAAGTAGAAGGGATGGAGCACAGCTTTTTCTCAGAAGCCGTAACATGTCTTGACTCTTTGATTGAGGAGTATCACCATTTAGATGTTGGTGCAAGGAAATTAATACCTGATGCACCAAGATTAAAGATTGCTAGATGAAATGAAGTATTGCAGACATTTAAGTTATTAGGTGAAAAGGCATGGGATGGGCTTGTCTCATTTTAATACAATTTAATTGGATATTCTAATGAGTTATTTGAACACACTAGTGCTGAATTGTAAACAAATTCTTAATTGTAACGGCCGTAGATTATTTTTATTGGGAAGTTTGAATCGGATAACTTAAATACATGTTTTAAAAAACGCCATTCTGTGGCATAATAGTTATTTAGTTGATACAAAGAAACATGTGTTCATAGGTAAATTAAGTGCATTGGTTTACAAGCAATTTGGTTATTTTTATTGTGACAGACCTACTGATTTACTACCCTATAAACCAATCGACATTTGCACAAACCTACACGTGTCAATTAGATATAGCTAAGTCATAAAAGAGTGTTCAATTCAAATATATTTGAATCAAAACATGTTTGTTTACAGTGGGCTAAATGTTAGAATTCCATTGCCATTGAACGCATCACGACATCACACGGAAATGCCTCTTGCAGGCAACCATGTTTGGATAGGCTAGCTACCTCGCTAACAAGCTAGCCTGGGAGGACACTGCGTAAATAGTGTGGGAACGTGTTTAAATTGTGAATGGCTGTATAAACCTCCATGGAACATTGAACGTAAACAAAAGAACAACCACCACTGGTAGAGGAAGTTGGGGCAGTGAAGCTGCTGAAACAGTGGGACGTCCGTGAGGCGACGAAGCGACATTTGTTCAGCGGTCGACATGTCCTCGTTCTCCGAGGCTGCTCTCGAGAAGAAATTGTCCGAGCTTAGCAACTCTCAGCAGAGCGTCCAGACGCTTTCGCTGTGGCTCATCCATCACAGGAAGCACTCCAAGAACATCGTGCATGTTTGGTACAACGAGCTCGTTAAAGGTGAGCAAGCTCCGTGCAGAAAAGCATCGATCTTAGTCAACATGTGAAACGAGCTAATGATGGGCAACAAGTCCTAAACGGTCAACAACAGTGATGAATAATGCTTTTACTACTTGTGATCTTCTTAATTATCACTGCTAACATCTCATCCACATTACCATAATTCAACTTTTCCTTTAAATGGGATCCAATTTGCAAGAACTGAAATTATTATGGAAAATCAGTTTCTGTTTTGTGTTTATCAATTCATTTACTCTTCTTTGCTTGTTTTTACAGTTCCGGAGTCACGCAAATTGACTTTCCTGTACTTGGCCAATGACGTGATTCAGAACAGCAAGAAGAAAGGACCAGAGTTCACGCAGGATTTTGCACCGGTCATCGTCGATGCATTCAAACATGTTTATAGGTCAGTGGTTTTTAACCTGGGTACGGTCGAACCTTAGGGATTCGGAGGAGACTGCCGCGCAGGTCAAGACACATCATGTCTATACACGCTTGACCATCACTGGCTGCAGATGATCATGTGACATTGCTTGGCCAATCAGTGGTGCGAGGAATTTATATAGTCATACCTCTACTTACGAATGCCTCTGGGTACAAAATTTTCAGGTTACAATTTTTTTTAGATGCTAATGAGTAATTCGAGATGCGAAAAAGTTACGGAATCACCCCCAAAAGTAAATGCATTTCCACATTTTACTGGTTCATCATAATTTTTTAACATTGGAAATATTCTAACTGGAATACCTTGTCCAGTGATATGGTCATCCGCACTCATCTTTTGTTTACATTCGAACACCTGTTTTGCAGAGGGTAATTATTTCTTCAAACTGGGGAGAGATGGCAGCAACTAACAGGCTTTAGACCTTATCTTTTGTTTCTTTTAACATTTATTGATCGCATTTCTTTTAATGGCAGTAAATGAGAGAAGACAAATCTGTGCGCATTTGTTATTTTACATGTGTATTTAAAAAAAATCATTTGATTGTTGCAAATGCGTGTTGTTTCTCAGGGAGTGCGAAGAGGGATGTAAGAAGCAACTTGGCCGGGTGCTATCCATCTGGCAGGAAAGAGGAGTCTATGACAACGAGCTGCTGGAGCAGCTTTCTAGAGTCCTTTGTAAGATCTTTGTTTACTTGTAACCCTGCACATGAATGAATTAGAATAACTCTAGCGGTTGTCTCCTGGGATGTTGCGCAGATGGCGATAAGAAACCCACCAAGAGGCCCTACGAGTCCATCCAAGCAGTGAAAGACAACTTTTCTGGACAAATGTCTCCGTCAGAACCCCCACAGGTCCTAGTGGCAGAAAAGTCTCAAAACTTTAAATCACGGTTTAATGACAAAAAAAATCTTTCAATTCCAAAGATAATTGCTACTTCTGCTATCTTGCTACTTCTGACCCTACTTTGCGATTTTTCGATTATCGCAGCTCTGTCTGGTCTACATTAACCACGATATTCGAGGGATTACTGTATAATGGTTTTCAGTTCGGTGCATCGTGACGTCTTACTGTTTTCCCAGTAGACGTCGGATTTGATCCGAGCACTACAAGAGCTTGAAAACGCCACGTCAGGAGACTCACAGCTGCGCCAGCGCATCTCCTTGTTACCCGCTGAGGTGCAAGATATGTCGCTGCTGCACAGGATTACGGGTAAGTAGAAGTATTAAGTACTGTTTCGCTCAGAAACATTTTTTTTTTTAATTAAACATTTGCTTACTACAAAATTAGCTGCACTACTAGATCAAATAGCCAATCAAATCAGCTCCCATCATTGTTGTTCATTTTATCTGAAGACAGTTTTGAAATGCAGTTTTCCTTTTATCATAACAATTTCTCAGGTTCATTTTCAAGTATTTTGTATTATTTGTAAATAAAAAAAAACTGAAAAAGAAAAACAACACCAGCCTTTATATTCAAAGTTCTTATTATTATGTGTGTATCTTTTTCAGATAAGGAGGTGGGCGCGCGCTTCTCACGCCAGGTGGACGACGCCTGCATGCTGCTGGCCGACTACAGTGGACGCCTAGCGGCCGAAATCGACGATCGGCGACAGCTGACGCGGATGCTGTCGAGTTTTCTCCAAAGCCAACGTGACGGTCTGGTGAACAATGAGCACAAACTTGAAGTACGGATCCACTTCTTTTCGTTATCTATATATTTTTTAGGATTGTTTTTAAATGATGATTCAGTAAATGTCATGTTTATTGTAGTAAGTTGACATTTCAGTGGCTTTTTCTTGCTGTTTCCAGGAGTACAAACGCAAACTGGCCCGAGTGAGCCAGGTCCGGAAAGAGCTGAGATCTCGTTTGAACAATCTTCCAAGTGGACTCCACAATTCCTCCACCTGACATTAGATCTGAAATCTCCTGGTTCTTTTGTTTTATCTTTGATTTTTAAGTAGATAGAAATGCCCTACATTGTTTGGCTTCTTTAATTCAAATTATTTAAAAGTATCTTTTCCATGTTTATTCAAAATGTAATGCTCTTTTCATCAACTTGTTTTGGCTGTGCTTCTGTATCAACAGTTACTGGTCAATCAAGCTGCGATTGCAAAAGTATAAGTAGGGGGTCATTGTATATAACACGCAGCTGCATGTAAATATCTTATATTTGAAATGTTAATGTTGAGTTTGTTAGGAGGATTTTGTACATACCTGCTGATGACCAAATAAAGTACATAGTTATACATTTTTTAATTGTCTATTATTTTCTCCAGCATGAGATATGTTTATTTCTGATTAAATCTTGACAGGCTTTAGTCCTTAACAAATTTACAGGTGGTTAGGTTTATAACAGACTATTAACTTCAGGCTGGATGTTAAATAATTTTCAAAACAAATCATGTTCATGTATGCAGTAGAATTGCTGCGTGTCTGGCAGTAAAGGAACTTTTTTTTTTTAGAATTTTCTTTTCAAAATTATGCATTTATATTTCAAAGTACACGTCCATCCTGTTTAGCGGATAGCTAAAAGGAAGTGACGACGCCAGTCCTTATTGGCTCACAGAACGCATCAAACATCTAGCCATATATAGAACATTTAAGGTTCTGTGCTAATTGCACGTTGCTTTCTGACAGTTCAAATAGTCGCTTAATATCCCATACTTCTAATCTGGTAAGATTTAATTAACAGATACTTAACGGAGCTGTGATATTACCTTGTAATTTACGATTTACAGCTTCACGGCTAGCTAGTTTTCTCGTCACGTTTGCACGCTAGTTAGCTTATCCTAGCTAGCCCGTAGATTAAGCCTTCTTTTGTTTAAAACTGAACGATCCAGAACGAGATCATTTAAAACATGGACGATTTGGCAACTCCTTACGAAGATGACTCGGCGATGGAGTTCATTAATTGTTCGGTAAGCATTCAAGGG
Source organism: Stigmatopora argus (assembly GCF_051989625.1). NCBI lineage: Eukaryota > Metazoa > Chordata > Actinopteri > Syngnathiformes > Syngnathidae > Stigmatopora > Stigmatopora argus. Next base: position 1,497,609 of record NC_135407.1, read on the forward strand.
CGTTATAATTAGCGTCATTAGCTTCATCCAAAACTATCACATTTAACTTATCATTTTACTTTCCCCAGGTGTGTGAAATATCATTGAGGGGTGAAAATTTGTATAAAATACACGTGACGACGTCTCGACACTTAAAGGTACAATTTTTTTTATGCTAACATGTCTCTGGTGTATTGGACCTATATAATTGGCTAAAGCCATATTTTAGAAAATAAATCTATCAAAGCATGTGGACCTTCAGGATTATTAAAAAAAGCCAGGTCATTTTCAAATGACAACATTTGAAGTAAAATAAATAGAATACGTCACCCATGTCAAATCCAATATAACCAGCCACAGTTACGACTATACGCATACAAGCCACCATATCTTAAACAAGTAAGTCCTCCAGATGTGTATTACAACAATAATTTAGCACCCCTGTAAATATATATTTTTTATATTGATTTATATTTCTTGTGAAGATTGATTCCCTGTCAAAGATGTGTACAATTTGATTGTGTTAGTGTTATGTCATAACGTGATGCATTCATTTAAATCCAGGTCTTGTCTTGTTTCTGGGAAATACACAATGGTGCTTCACGGCTGTCCATTAAAGAGCAAAGCAGGTCAAGAATCTTTCTTTGGTAGTGTTGAGATGGCAGGCATTTCTGATTCCAGATTCCACCTCAAAACAGATATTTAGGCTTGACTGTTCACACAATTTGAGAAAGTGTCCAATTCGGATCTGAGTTTGCTGTTACAACGATGGCATCACCCAGCATTGACTGACGTCATGGATGGTCAAAACACATTTGAGCTGTTCAGACTGAGAAACATCTCGGCCATATCGGCTATGAAACTACCTTTGTGGTTTCCATCTCTTTCAAAAATCGCATTTCTGTGCTTTGTGATTTTTCAGACTACAAAAGAGCCATCCTGTTTCTATTTGGATGATCTAAAATCGGCATTTAGTTGCCAGTCTGAACAATGCATTTGTGTGTCCCTTTCACACAACTTTTTAAATCCATTTCTGAACACCTATAAATCACAGTTTTGCCTGAACTGCATCAACAGAGAATTGGTGCATGAGGTTTTCAGCATTGCAGGTTCTATCAGAGCTGAACAGAGATGGGACAACATTCTTGTTCAATAACCATGGACCAAAATGATTCTACCTCAGCTAAACTACTCGACTGAGTGTCAACCTAACATTAAAGAACTATTAAGAAAACATTTTGGATCTGTATGCCATTCTCCAGCCTGTTCTCAAGAGATTATGTTCTTTTTCTGCATTTCCCACCAATATATTGCCTCTTACAAGCGCTTTCTACAAGTTTGAAGTTGTGTTGGTATACACCATGAGGATTTTATTTCGCCACCTAAAAAAAAAAAAATGAAGACCTGCCGGGGGGGAATTTCAATTCACAGTTCCCTTGAATTTTGGGAATGCTCTGGCTAACACTTGCTCTTGGTTGTTTGTATTGGACATTAAGAACCTCCAGGATCACAACTTCATGATTTCAAACTATCTGAAGCATCGAGAAATGTACATATTTTTTCAATGAACACTTAAAAAAAAAAATAATAATGGAGGTCTTGGTAAGTTTCGTCATCTTCAACAGGGCTTGTCCATTTTCTCTTCTGTCACATCAGTACCATCAACTATTTCTTTGGTGTTACACTCATTTGGTCTTGGCCCACATAAATATGAATATACCGTGAGTAAAAAGTATCTTACAGAATAACCAAACTGTTAAAGATCTCAGGTTTTTTTTTTAACATGTAAGATCATGTTTTTTTAATAACTCTTCTTTCATCTCTGGCAGAAAGAGGAGGCTGCCATTGAAGCTGGTAAGTAGACTCTGTTGTCTGTTCAGTTATTTCCAGGTTGTGTTTGACTGACAATTGCTAGCTCTTTATTACGACAGCTCTTTAAGTATACAAGTATGAACCTAAAGGTAAGTTTTGGTGTCTGGTTCTCCAGGTATTTGGTATATCAATCATGGGATTTCAGTGGTATTTTCAACCTGTGATATTTTCAAATGGATCATCCAATTCATTTATGGTTCTCATGGAAATTCTACCACATTCTCCTGAATTTTCACAGTGGTGGTATTGCACAGAATAAAGTCTTCTGCCATATGACTGCAATAATACAGAAACAAAACTGAACGCAAACCAGTCGCAGGAATTGTGGGAAACTAATTTTTCCACCCATGTAATATTTGATCTTTTGCGATCAGTTTTCTTTTGCGTGGTAGTCAAATTAGGGGGCTGCTTCCTACAAAACATCAGACTTTGTTTATTGGTTCCAGGAATGTTTTCCAACTCTCTTCAGCTGACCTAGTGGAGCTGCAACAGAGGAAAAAGTGGGCAACACATATCAAAGAATTGGACCATGCAGTGTTGTTTGGCTAAAACAACATGAAGTGCCAATAATTCATCTATTGTTATTTTGCCTTTTGGATCATAGCTTTACATTAAAACTTAATCTGCCAGGACATTTTCTTTCACATGGCTGTTGAAGTATTTGAGTATTGTTTCAGCTTTGCCATATTGGATGGTTTTCTGGAATGAACTGCCCATTTAAGGTTGCGCCTCAGAATCTTCATTGGATTCAAACCCAGACTTTGACTTGGTTATTCCAAAACATTATTATTATTATTTATTTTTGAGCCATTCACAGGAGTGTATTTCGGATTAAGAGATCTTGAGTTTGAGGGCACAAACTGGTAGCTGTACACTTTCTTGCGGACAATGGAATTCATTTTTAATCAAGCACATCAAGGTGTATTGGTCCTGAGTCAACAAAGCAGCCCTAGCCCATCACATTGAGACCACTATGTTTCACTGTTGGCATAATGTTCTTTTTATCAAATGCCACTTTTATGCCAGATGTAGTGGGTTGAACACCTTCTAAAAAGCTGCAATTTGAATTTAGACAGTCCACCAGTACCAATGTTTTTCTCATGAGATACTCTTGAACACTGACCTTAACTCGGCTCACTGAGACCATCAATTCAATGGATATTTTTGCTAGCTTCTTCTGTGACTTCTGGATGAGTCATCATTACATTTATTACATTATACATTGTAGCTGGCCGACAACAGTGCGGTTTGTCACTGTTCTCAGTTTTCTTCGTTTGTGAATAATGGCTCTGGCTGTTGTTCTCTGGATCCCCAAGGTCTTGGAAATAGCTTTCTAACCTTTTCCAGGCTGATAGATTTCAACTTTTTCTGTCTCATTTTTATTATAGCTGCAGTTCATGTATCCCTGGCTTGTCTCTGTTATATTAAAACTGGTTTGATGAACTGAACCTTTGTGTTTAAGAAATAGTCAAAAAAAAACTCATAGGTACAGTAATCCCTCAAATATCGCGGTTATTTTAGACCAGACATGGGCGTGATAGTTGAAAAATCGCAAAATAGGATTGCCCCTATTCTGACTTTTAAAACTTTTTTTTTCTTCAATGCATACTCCCAGTAGCAAGTGTCTTCCGCTTACGAGTTTCAGCGTGAATTTTCACATTTTTATGAATTCCACCCAAAAAAAATTAATAGCGGAAAAAAATTGCGAAATAGTGAAATTGCGATAAATGAAAACGCGATAATCGAGGGATTACTGTATAGAACATAAAACATTTTCACAGAATTTTGGCTCGGTTCTTGAGTACCTGAACTTGGTTCTTGAAGACCTGTAGACTGATTACCGCCTCTCCATAGCATTGTTCTCAAATACTTGGACTTGGTTCTTGGCTCATCTACCTGTTGCCTGGTGATGGAGTTATTCAACTTGCCTCTTCTCTGAAGTCCCGAGAGCTTGGTTCTTGATTACCCAGAACCTGTTTCTGAGCTCTACCATTTGTAGCTTGCTTTTCAAAGTTATTTATTTCCTGTTCTTTAGTACAGCAACTTAATTGTTGGCTTGAACATCAGTTTCTTTGGGGGGGAGGGGTATATCTAAAGATCTGGTTACTGTTTTTCAGTCACTGCTGGAATCATGCATCCATGTCACATTTTGTTTATCATTAACAAAATAGTTTTGAGGAGAAACCTCAGTTAGTCTATCACTAGTCTTTGCCACTCAATTGCTAATGCGTTTTACTTGGGCAAATTCAGTCTTTCTTGCAACAACAACATAGCTTTGTCAGTAGCAGGTGAATGATTGAGAAGGCTGTCTTTTCACAGGCACACAAGTTCGCAACTTTTTCTTCCAGTGGTCTTTTAAGGTTTCCTCAATCTGACATTGATAATTTTTCTGGTTTTGCTGTCCCTTTTAGAGTGTACATTTAAAATTGCTATCTATGCAAGATTACATTTTTGTAGGAAAAAAAAGTAGGTTACTGGTGAAAGTTGAAAATAATTATGAATAAAGTGTATTGTCAGGGGCAGAATATATGATTTTAAAGTGCCTTCTACCTGTGACCCCTCATCATTCATTTCTATTTTTATTTGGTATTATCAGGTGTCATGTGTCGGGAAAGATATCTGCCCAAATTCAAGGATATTTTGGAATATGCTGATTACCTGAACCTTGATGAGCCAATCATTGGTAATTGATCCAGATTGCATTTAAAACAAACTTTTCAGTTAATGTGATGTAAAACATTCAGTTCCTTTTTCCCAGGTTTTAACTTTTTGGTGGAGGTGCCAGGCGGGCAGGCTGACCATCAAATTACAGCCCACCGATACCGATGCACGCTGTGTAATACTTATGGTAACTCACCGGAAATGATTAACCACGTGATTGGGCGGAAACACCGGCAGAAATACATTGTAAGATAGTTATGACTATTCATATTTTGTATTTATTATTATTTTTGTAATATTCTGACTCAAAACAATGTATATCATCGCAGGAGAAAGAGCGTCCAGATCTGGTGGTATGGGAGAATGATTCAGTTTTTCCACAAACGGGAACGATTATTCGCACCACAGCGGCGATCATTGCCAGGCAGGATGGCAGTGGACGTCCCAAGGTATGAAGAGAGGTCACAGGAGTTTGTCCCATTGCCCTACATGTAAAAATAAAATCCAACAACACACAAAAAACAAACTTTATTTGTCTTCCAGCCAATGAAGAAACGTAAGAAAGGAAGAAAATCACCGACAAAGGGTAAAGAAACACTCATTTCAAATCTTACCATTTGTCAATTAACAAAAATAACCTACAATTGATATTCACAAACATATTGTAGTAACACGCGTAATCAAATAATATCGACCTATATTGTCAAGTTATATTAGAATGAACAAAAATGCAATCATGAATTACTTTTCCTCTCCAGATTATTTCTATTAAATAATTTTTTGGACTTGTCGTTTTCAGTTTTAACATTATATTTTAGATTTAAATTCAATTTTAATAATATTTTTAAATGAATGAAAATCATGTTGGTTTAACATATTTATTAACTTTTACATAATTGCCTGGTCCTGCTATTCAGACAGTTTAAGTTAAGAACAAAGATTAATAAAAAATGTTAAAATGGCAAGAATTCTAGCCTCTGCTCTTGTTCATGCTTGAAGTCCTTTTTTTCTGTGTAGTTCCCCTATGGCCGAAAAAAAACGAAGAACCACCTAAACCATCAAGTATGGGGAAACGGAACCAGGATTTCCAGGGCTCGCAGTTTCATGATTCTGGGCTAAACCTTGAGAGCAAAGCCCCCTTGCCCCCGACCAGGGCTTCCTCATTGAAAATGGCTGATAGCAGAAAGACAACAAACCTGTACGACCAGCAGCTGGGGAGGCACGATAACTGGGAAAGAGGTCTTCACCAAGGAAAGAATATGGACCCGGGTCCTTTTCCGGATAACTCTTTCGCACCAAGTATTTGCAATCCCAGTAAGGAAACACAATGGAAATGGGAGCGACCCGCCGAAGGTTATGGCACCGAAAGAGAGCCAGAAACCAACAAAAAATTATTCTCCGAGGAAGTGCCGTTGCAATTTCAGCCCCAGCGTTCGGACAACCATGGGAATGAACAGCACTGGTCTTCTCACAAGGATCCAATCCTAAGGCTCGGTTCGAGCAAGGCACAATCCCCTACAAAGAACGTTCATTCGCCCGATTGCGATTTTATAGATTACCATCACGGAATGCGAAAAGCAGAGTCGCTTTCGCTTGGCTCTAAAAAGTCCCACAGTCCCCCAGAAGATTCCTGTAGCAATTTTAAAATCCCAGAATCTTTCCGCCGCTTCATGAATCCCAGCAATGAAACGTCCTTTAATCGTAAAAGAAAGAGCCGATTCTCGGATGCCACGCCTGAAGAAGTGGAGGTGGCCCAAAGGGTGTAAGTGATTTTATAATAAGATGATTTTTTTTGTCATTGTTTCACACTGACTTTTATGGACTTTTGTGGTTGCAGCTTTAACACCGGGCTGCCAGGTGCTAAACTGAGAAGCGCTCTGAGATCAGCCAATGAAATGGTACAGCAGGGGAGCCGTGGAGGAATGCACTACTCTGACCAATTTTCACAATCAAAGGTAGGTAGCCAATTGCGGGAAAAATTATTACCCTTTCGAACCCCAGTCGTTCCATTCCGGCGTGGTGGGTATCGTGCGTGTTTTTACCTGAATAAACGGCTAATGTGGTGAAGCTAATGAGTGGCCATAATGTTTCCGCGACCGAGTTCCTTTTGCAACCAAAAAATACTGCGGTAAAACATTTTGAGATGAAGTTCATTGTTGTCCTTCAACTGTCCACTTGACATGAAATGCATTTTTTTGTCACTGCAGTTGACATCAAAACACGGGAAAATACTCCAGGAAGATTCCATCTTTAGAAGTGTTGATAACTTCTGCGGTGAGGAACACAACTACAGAGAGGGAAACTGGACCAATATACGTGATGCACAGGTGTACAAACAAGGGCACGGAGAGGCTCGTGACTTGATCGGAAACCGTTATGACAGTATGCCGTAGTTTTTACCTCACATTATCATGTTTACTTGCACTATTTAATTTTACATTTCTCCCATCCTTCAGAGACTGGCGGTCAGGAAGAAATGTATTCACCACATCGTTTGGATGAGCTAGTGCTGCAGCCCAACCGCTTCCAAAGAAGTGAGCAGGAGCCCGAACGATTTCTAAGAGCCTCCAAGGAAACGGACCGCTTTCAAAGAGGCGCCCATGAGCCCGACCGCTTTCAAAGAGGCGCCCTGGAAGTCGACCGCTTTCAAAGAGGCGCCCTGGAAGTCGACCGCTTTCAAAGAGGCGCCCTGGAAGCCGACCGCTTCCAAAGAGGCGCCCAGGATGGCGACCGCTTCCAAAGAGGCGCCCCGGAAGCCGACCGCTTCCAAAGAGGCGCCCCGGAAGCCGACCGCTTCCAAAGAGGCGCCCCGGAACCCGAGCGCTTCCAAAGAGGCGCCCAGGAAGCCGAGCGCTTCCAAAGAGGCGCCCAGGATGGTGACCGCTTCCAAAGAGGCGCCCAGGATGGTGACCGCTTCCAAAGAGGCGCCCAGGATGGTGACCGCTTCCAAAGAGGCGCCCCGGAACCCGACCGCTTCCAAAGAGGCGCCCCGGAAGCCGACCGCTTCCAAAGAGGCGCCCAGGATGGTGACCACTTCCAACGAGGCGCCCCGGAAGCCGACCGCTTCCAACGAGGCGCCCCGGAAGCCGACCGCTTCCAAAGAGGCGCCCCGGAACCCGACCGCTTCCAACGAGGCGCCCAGGAAGCCGACCGCTTCCAAAGAGGCGCCCAGGATGGTGACCGCTTCCAACGAGGCGCCCCGGAAGCCGACCGCTTCCAACGAGGCGCCCCGGAAGCCGACCGCTTCCAACGAGGCGCCCAAAAGCCCGACCGCTTTCAAGCTGGTGCTGAGCAGCCCAAACGTTACGAAGGACGCGCCCAGCAACGGTTCCAGGAGGGTGACTTGCAAACAGGCTCACCGGGAATTTCTAATTCTCACTTGGCACCCTTGAATGTGGCTGTAGACCCCAATGACGAGAACCCTCATGTTAAAAAATTGGAAAAACTCAAATCCACTATCCTGCAATTCATGGCCAGGAATTAGTTGTACATCATTTACTGTCTTTTAGTGGTTGTTTAATTGGACAATTTGAAATGAGTTGTGTTGTTAAATGTGACCTTTTGTCAAATTTGACTTTTCTTGTTTTTTTTCATTTGTAAATTATGTTAAAAAAGTGTGTTTAAAATGATTGAAATTTGTCATCTGTTTTTTAATGAAATTACAAACACAATTGTGAGTCAAATCGCCATGCAATTAAGCAGATTATAAACCAATGCCTGTGACTTCACATTGCGCCTTTACCATCTCATTTTCTTAAAAAATGAAACAATATTCCAAATGAAAATCAGTTTTGCAATCAAAATGAACCAAGTGAATATACCTTAATAATTATTGAAAGGACAATTTCTAACGACAACAGAAAAACAGACTGCAAAGAAAGTGTTTACATAAGTTGTTAAGATACATGAAATAGTTATCTGCTCAACTACTGTTTTGATGCAATTTTCAAATTTTATGGCTGTTAGACTGCAGAAAATTATTTTATGGTTGGAAGTCGCCGTTTGATTTCAATTGTCTTTAATTTAATATTTTACGGTAACTTCATGGGTTGCATGTACGTAATTACTGATAATAGACAGAACTCTATAGTGACTACTAGTGGCTAGCTGTAGGTAGCGAATTATTCCTTTGTCCGGTCTGTGGGGTTGAGCAACATACGGGGTCGCACTTGAGCTCCATTGTGACAGAAAACTAAGAAGTTTGAATTATTGTACCCAAAATATGGTGACTACTAAAATATTGTAACCCCCTTAAAACGAGGGCTTTTAATTTTTATAGTATTTTTTTTTTTACAAAATTTAGTAGTTCATTATTCGTTTACTGAAAAATCTGAAATAGCTAAAAACATTTCCCCCACATTTATTAATAACCCATAAAACATTTTTCCAAATATGGCTTTTAGATCTTATGAAACGTTCTCATAGTAATATTGAGAGGGAAAAATACACTTCATTAGCAATTAAATTTTACACGGACTAAACATGAATAAATATTAATTTCCACACACAAATGATATTAGTTTAAAAATTGAAAGTGTTTATTTCTCAATATTTGAAAACGTAACTACAGCAAGGCCTGCTGTCAGTCCGTGGATGGTGACGTCATCACACCGCGCGACACAGCCTATTTCTGTTCGGGCCGCCGCCATCTTGTTTTACTTCGGCTAGCTTAATAATATAAATAATACTGCCGCACCGGTCTTCGCTTCGACATCCATACGAGAAAGTGAGTACCCAAATTGTGAATCTATTTTTGTGACGAGCATGTGGCTCCGCTACAAATGCTACCGAGGGTGTGGGGACTTAAGTATTTCGCCTGTGTTCATGTGCTCATTCTTAACCAATAGACGATTGTTTTGGGGCGAGATGAACAGCGGCGCCATTTCCTTCCCCGCGCTTTGTGAGGCGCTTATTGGGTGTCCCGCGTATGAAACTGGCGCCTGTTTTCCTCCATCTTGGCTCACGTCGTCAGTGAGGAGTCGATATAGCGGGCCGCTTTGGCGTGAGCCCGAATGGCGCCAGTTGCCTTTCGAGGGAGCATTGGCCCCCTACAAAGCTTGATTGGTGGAATGTAGTCCGAGGTTTGATTGGTCTGAATGACACATCCAAACGTTGTCTTTATTGGTTAGGTCTCCGTCTTGCCCGGACCAGAGTGAAGCTTTAACAACTTCCCACTTGGTGATGGCGGCTGCGACGTACTAAAATAAACTTGTAGGCTTTAACTTGTTTAGCATTCACGTTAGCTCCCGCGAGCCACAAGAGCATAGTGTAGTCGCTAACGTTGCTAACCCTTCAAAACTCCTTTGTTTTTGTGGCGTTACACTGTAGTTGATTTGACCTACAGTTTGTCTCTTCGTCCTTGTCGAATTTTGTCAAGTTATCCACAGTCTCGTTTTGTGTTTTTTTTTTCCTTAGCATTTTGTCGATGTTTGAATAACGTCAGCAGTTTGACGTATGTTGCAAGCCAAGACGAGCGCAAGGTCACAGGGATGATGTACTGGTTTGTTTATAGCAAATGTGCAGTCGCCGCAGTTGACACGTCTTATGCAACAAACCGGGGAATAACGTGCTAATAAACACTTGTGCCATAATAATGCATTTCTGGGTTCATGGTATCCTAAATAAAAGAATCACAACAGCTTATTAGGAAGTAATATAAAATGACAGACTGATGTACCCCTGACCTGTCACCCATCCTAAAAAAAAATCCCTTTCCCAATAAGCACAAGTACGAGACAAATATTGCAAAAATATAATAAACAGAAGACAAATAATAAACACTAGACAAAAGTAAAATGTCATGTTAGAAAACAAATTAGCAATATTTATAAATATTGGTTAAATGCACCCATGAAATTTTCACATAATGAAGTATCTGAAAAAGTTACTGCAATACAGTCGTACCTCAACTTACGAAATTAATTGGTTCCAGAACTATTTTCGTAAATTGAAAATTTTGTAAGTAGAGTTATACTTTATACGTAAATATAAAAATACATTAATAAAAATGGTACCGGTAGAGTTGTACTTTATAATACTAGTAGGGGGTTACATTTTGTGAATGTGAAAAAAATATTTTAAAGAAAATCAGAAACTAATATTTAAATAATAATTAGGATAATTAAATAATTTCTTTCATCTTCTAACTCCATTTCCCATTGTAATTTATAGAAGTGCTATTAATTTGTTGTATATATAAATACTAAACAGTGTGCGGTGTAATTCCTTGTTTTTATTCGATGAACATTGTGCTGCTCTTTCTAGTGTGCAAACCTTGCCCACCTTAGTGCAGTGTAATGCATACGGTAAACGCAGTTCCGTGCTCAGAATTAGCTATTTCATACATCTGTACAATGATGTATGTAATGGCTAGATTGCTCAAATTTAATAAAAATGAGATGAGTCCACCGAATCACACATTTTGGTCCAAAAACCTGTGTTATGTGAGTAGTTGAATGTTGGCTTTGCCTTCATGCTGTGTGTTTATGAAAAGGTCCAATCTGTCTGCTCCGTGTTTATCTCCAAACACGGTGTTGCTGCAGGTCATGGGAAGGTCTGGCGTCCGCTGTGACCTTGCCAGGTGTCTTTTTCAGGGGCGGCCATGTTGGACACACATGGGACCAACCGGTGGGCCCGTCGGTCCCTGTGCTCGTCACCCAAATAGAAAAATGGGGACATCTTGAGAGTTTTGACTCATTTTGCTTCTCTTGCTTGCTTTCTCCTACTCTGTTTCTTATCACTTGGACAGTTTTGGAAGCCTTTCTCACAGAAGTGGCGGAATCATCTGCATACCTGTCAACCTCTGCCGATAACTGCCCTTATAAATGATTATGATTCCCCTTACAAACCCCAAAAAAACCTTACAAACACCGTACGACGAGTCGTACGGTGTTTGTAAGGTTTTTGGGGGGGTTTGTAAGGGGAATCATAATCATTTATAAGGGCAGTTATCGGCAGAGGTTGACAGGTATGCATCTGATGTGTTCTCACCATAGTAGTATAAGAACGTAGGCGTGGGGGATAAATTATTTTGATCATTGATTATCAGCTCCAAGATACAGTGGCGGAACTGTGTTTGTGTACATGATAAATTGTAAGCAGAATGCAAAAATACGTTTTTTTATGCCCTGCATATTAGTGACTGGTGACACAACATGACCAACATGGGATATTAGCATGAGTGCCGTTCAGTCTTATTGTCCTGAGGCGACGGTTTCTGTTTTTGAGGTGCACATACCACCCAACAACAAAGACCATTGTCTGCTAGAGAGTTGCTATCGGGATTCTTCATTTCCTCGGCACGTGTCTAAAAATATGTTTTTCCATGAATAGCACAGAAGCTATTCGTAGCCGTCGATTGCATTAGCTTCCCTGACCACAGCATCACAGTTTTACGTGTCAGCTCCACTAACATCAAAATTAGATTTAATTAAATACCTTTTTGTGGCTGTTGTGAGTCAGAACTTTTGCGGAATGTGAGTAGAAAACGGAAATTATTTTAAGTTACCAGGGTTAATGCCAAATACATCAGAGGATTGGCCCATGCAATAGTCAAAATTGTGCGTATACTTATTTTTGCAAAAGCTTAATGGGATATTGAAAATAGTGGAAAAAAAATAGACAGACAAAATAACAGGTTATCTTGATCTCAACATTTTTATTTTCCTTTCATTATTGTTAGGATGTGTAAATAACATCACAGGAAGCTGCGCAGTAAAACACAGAAGTGGACTTAGTCATTTGCGGCAAGTCTATCTGTGTCAAAATGTAGAATGCCTGATTTCAAGTAAAAAAATATTCCCGGTTGACTGTTTATTTTTTGTTAAAAATTAATCAATTATTTCACAAGGCAATGAATTACACACATTGCAGTTTCTAACACAAGCATCACCAATAATGCAGAATGAATACTAATCGGTAAATGCCAAAGCCCCATTCGAGGTACTTAGAAAATTTTAAATACAGTGTTGTACCTCTACAAACAAAATATTCAGGTTACAAAATGCTTCGACAGGAAACTTTTGACTTAGGATACGAAAGAAATTCAAGTTACAAAACGCAAAGTCTCAAAAATTCCCGACCCGTAATACACTCGGGGCGTCCTGTATTTTATTTTGAAATTTGCCTGGTAGAGTTGCTCTCCCTTTGGCTATCGCCCAACACTTTGCTGGCCTCCTATTGGTTATGAGGCAGCTGAGTCTCCATGACACGCCATTTCTTAAGTTTCCAAGTGTGGTTAATTATTATTTGTATTTTTTCGGGCTCGGGACGGACGGGGGACACCCTGAATAAGTGGCCAGCTGATCACAGGGCAGGAGGAGACGGACAACCATTCACACTCATACCTAGGGACAATTCAGAGTGTCCAACTTGCCTACCATGCATGTTTTTGGAATGTGGGAGGAAACCGGAGTACCCGGAGAAAACCCACATAGAGAACATGCAAACTCCACACAGGAGGACCGATCTGGATTAGAACCCAGGACCCCAGAACTGGGTTCACGTCCATATGCAGGTTAATTCTCTCAGCAAGGATTTAAGGAAAACCTCTAAATCAAGGAGCCACTCACCGTTTGACTTTTATCACGGTTTATCATTTACCTGTTTCACTTACCTTTGAGAGAATATTCAACTTGACCTTTATCGGTGCAATCACAGCAAAGTGCAAAATGTACTTTACAGTGTTCATGTTTTTATGAATCAAATTGATCTCGATAACTGCCATGTTGTACCTGCGTCCGCAAGGATGAATGAGAAAGCAAGGACAAAGTGTCTGTTTGTGTATGTGCGTGTGTATACGGCGTGCGCTTGTACTTTAAATCTTGCGCACGCAACACGCGGCGGCCCGCACTGGCACCCCTGCGGGCCAATGAGCAGTGAGCGCGTCCATTACGACATTCCCTGACCGACCAATGGCGCGACTGCAAAGGCGGGGCTAAAGGGAGACGTCTACTTTGACATTGTAAATAAGAGCGCAGCCACAGACGGAGCAGCGCGCGGAAGGCAAAGGGACGAGTGGCGGAGGGCGGGCGGGGGAGAAGGGGGTCACTGAAGAGGACAATGCAAAAAAAGACAAGCCGGCACAAGCTTGCCGTGCATCTCGCTTAAGGCTTTTAGCTCACTTTTCTCTTTTCTGCGCTTCTATCTTCCCTCTGACCCCTAACGCTGCTGCTCAAGGTAACTTAGAGCAGGAAGTTGGCCATCAACGCAGAAGGGGCGGGCCGAATAGAGGGAATGACGGACGTGCTTGGCCAGCCAATGATAGTGCAGAGCTTCGGGCTGTCGTCGGCTAGGAGGCGGGGCCGGGGTCTCACGTAGCAAGCTGGCTGGATTGATTGCTTGGGCCAACGTTAAAGGCAAAGTGGTTCGAGTCAGGAGTCGGACTGTGACTGCTCTCTAGCAGTCTTTCCTTTTTTGTTTTGAAAGAAATATGGGGAGGGGGACACGGAGAAGAGCTTTAAAAGAGTTTGGTTTCAACCCAGCACCGAAGCGAGAGTGCATTTTCGGAAGGAAGTTCTTGCTGCAAGGAGACTCAAATAGCGTCCTTTGCACCCCCTCCCCTCCATCAGCACGGGACGGACCATCCACCATGAAGGGCACGCGGGTGAGTGCGACCACTAGAAATACATAGTTAACAATAAACAAAATGAATGACAGAGGGGCACCGGTAATTGTTCTGGCCTCCGGTAGTGATGACGCTGTCCTGTCCTGAGTTGTGTCCTTGAGTTGGAACAGCAGCAGCTTGCTCTTGAGGCTGTCACTTGTTGTGTTCTGATGTCATCACTACGCCAACAATATTATGAATACTGTTCATTTGCCAAATCAAAATATGAAATAACAGTAAATCCAATACAGGTTTTAGTCCACCTTTTTTCTTAAATGGTCGAAATTTTGGAAAACAATGCACAAAAAGCCGGAAAATAGGAAACAAATAGACAAGATTAGTTAAAAATCAAGTATCTAAAATACAAAAATGGTGCAAATAATTGCATGTCAAATGCACAAGATTAAGTGTATAGTCCAGAGTATAGCAGGAAAAAACACTGAAATAGAATTAAAATATACTAATCAACAGAAATTGAAGTATTTGGTGCGTAAGGCAACGAAAATATAAAAATACAAAATATTTTTCAAATACTTATATTTGTTCAATATAGAAATATGAGTGAAAAAACACCAAATATAGCAGAACATCACAATTTAGGACTTAACTAGGCTTTGAATCAAATTGAAAGTCATCGGATTTGCATTCTGTCACGATTCCTCCTAAAAAATCCTTTTGACGTTGTCTTGCCCTTCTGTCATTGTTTGTCACTAAACAAAGTACTGACAGTAATTACAGCCCCAAACATTAATATTTACGCATTTCACATGAGTTAATTGGGACCCTCATCTTTTCAAACGTTCTTGTTTACACACCGGCGTCATCCGCTGACACAGCGGCATCCATCTTAAAGGGACACGCAAAGGTTGGGGGGGGGGGGGGGGGGGCGTTGAGGGTTGGAGGTGCAGCTGGTCACAGTGACCTCCACCCCCCCACGACTCCCCCAACACTGCCAGCCTTCCAGATGGGCTGTGGAAGGATGAGGAGAGAAAGGGGGCAGGCACAGGAGGCTAGTGGTCTGATCTGATCTCTTGTGATGGAATCTTTTTTGGAGGGCGCCGCTTCCCCTCGCTTGCCCCTTTCACTCTCCATTCCTGTTCTCTCGCTCTTGTTGAAACTTTCCACTGCTTTTTTTTTTTTTTACAACAGTTAGGAAGACTAAAAATAACCCAGCTCTAAGTTGAATCTAACATCTCGAGGGTTTGGATGTGAATGTTTGTGGTAGCGGTGGCGGCCCGCAACGCCGCTGAGGTCAGTGCAAGTGCTGCGTCCCTTTTGCCCTTGGCAGGTAGCTTAGCCTTCCTCCCGCCTCCTCTTCCTCAGCGGCCTGGCGTTGGATGAAGGTCACAAGAATGCGAGGAAGTATGTGGAGGAAGTGAAAGCTAAAAACGAGAGGGGGTTGCTTGGTTCTGCTAGCTGTGTGCTAACTCATTCAAGTTCGGGTTGACCATAGTACTCCAGTACAAACCCCTCTTGATCTAACATCCAATCCAGTTCAACCCTACGTCGTCACGTTCCGTTCTGGCAAATGACCTTGACGGATCAGTGACGAGCACTTCCTGGATTTTGCTCAAATGCAGGACCAAGGGCAAAGTTTGAAGAATAGATGGTTTTGTGTCCTAAAATACCCATAGAACCCATGCGGGGTCTTGTAGTTAATCTATAATTACCTCCTGGGAACTTGTTTTTTTTTCCGGTAGTAGATGATTGACCCCTCTTATTGGATTGGTTACTCTGTTTGTGAACACGTCTTTCAAGGTCAACATCTGTTGCCAAAGACGGTAGCTTTAGCGCAAAGCAATCACGGCGACACGTTTTGTTTCCCCTCTCCGCAGACCTTCAGTCATTTCACTCGTCACCATTGGGAAGGTCGATTTGAGGTCGCGGCGCGGGAGGAAGGAAGGAAGCTGGCCGTCTCCAGTCAGGATTTTGCCATAACTCGTTGCAGCAAATAAATGAGGCTATTTTCGGAGCAGATCGCCCTTTCGGCGGCTCGCACGCGTGTTTTCGCATTGGTTACTTTAAAATGTAACTCCTCTAATTTGGTTCAAATGACGTTTTTGTGCGTGCATGGAACCTTTTTGTACTGGGCATGGTTTTCAAGAAACAAAGGAAACTAGCTCACTAGCATAGCGACATAACAAAGCTTAGAAAAGCAAAAACAGAAATCGGGTGAAATTTTGGGGAAAATAATTAGCTCCCATAAAAGACATCTTTTTTTTGCTGTTCAGTAGGCACAGATTATTTTTTTTAGTAAATTATCCTGTTTTAAATGGGGAAAAAGCTGCTTTAAAAAAATACTCCCCTCCGTTTTTTTTTTAACATTTTCTTCCCAATTATTGATGGCTTTTTACTTTTTGAGGGAATAGAACAAAAAAAACAAGCAACAAAGTCTGGCTTGTACTTCTAAAATTAAAAATCATAGATTTAATAGTATATCTGCAAAGTTGTAAATTACATTTGACACTTTTCTTCTGGTCTTTGCCATTCAAAGGGAGCAGTGACAGTTTTTTTTTAATTGGTATAAAAGTTCTAAATTCCTCCAAAAAAAAAAGTCATGCTACCATGCACATTTTTGTGCATGTTTTTAAACTTGTATTTCTTTGGTCACCATGCTAGCACAAAAAAAAAAAAAAATGGCACTTGGCACGCTCATCCGCTCATTTGTCAATGAACCACAAAACAATTAAAGGAGTGAAACTTAATGATTTAATTGATATAGTTCCTTTAATTTTTAGTACACTCACGCTTACGGCGAACTGCTATTGCCACGTCAGGGTTTGTCGCTATCTTGGCAGGCGCTATTGAGACTGTGGGTGCTCGATGTCCCGCTGGAAAAGAAACATTAGCACTGCTGCTGATTCAGCGCAGCAGCATTGACTTTCTCGAAGGAAGAAGAAGAAGAGGTGTCAGGTGAAAGTCGTAAAGGTTGAGGATAAACGTCAGCAAGCGGAAACCCTACACCGCAGCTTCTCTGCGACCTGAAAGGACGATAATGGCGGTGCTGCAGAGAAGAGGAGATGATAGATGTCCTTCACACTGCGCCGACCGACATAGGCAAAGAAGCTAAGCTATGGTGGAAAAACGGTGACATTCTGGACAGAAATAGGCTTCGTCAATATGTTTTTTCATCTCTCATATCAACGAGAAATATTAGGAAGCATTCTCACTAGAAAACGATAAAAACATACTGTTGAATTAAAACTTCTCTGACACATTTACCTAGTTTTTGTATCGGGTTGCCGTTTTTTTGCACTTGTTTCGTCCCCTATGACTATTTGGAGTAAAGTTCTAAAAAAAAGATCACAGAAAGACTTGGAAAGAATGCGAACGTGCTGACATTTCGCTATTGTTTCCCACCATGTCATTGTTGGGACATTAAAGGCTAACTCCTGACGCTAATGGACTCAATTGTTCAGGTTTAGCGCGAGGGAGAGCGACTTTCCCTGCCTGGCAGGCACGCTCAGGGACAAGGCCATTTTGTTTGGGATCACCACGAGACCAGTTGCTGATTTAACCGCCTCTCCCGGCCGGGACAAACGAGCTCTTCTCTCGCCTTGTTGCACTTGGAATCCCGGATGCCGGAAGACGTCGTGGATCGGCGTACTTCGCAGCCGCGTTTCAGTCGAATTTGAAATTGAGCGGATGAGCGCGCACGGCGGGCTGTTTTCAAGGTCAATCACTCGACTGTCATGGCAGCCACAAGTGACGCCATTGATTACCACAGCGGCCTCTCTGTCGCATTCATTCAGGTTGCTACGAAGTTCAATAGCACCCATGACATTCAAGAGGGGAATTTTCTGACCTAGGGCCTGTAGAATTCGAACCACAAAAAAAGTACGGTTATTTTCTCGCGTATAAGCCGTCCCCACGTATAAGCCGTACCCTTAAATTGCCTTAAAATCGTGAATTTTACAATTTCTCGTGTATAAGCCGCCCCCGGATTCACAATTTTCATCTGTATGTTTATGGTTTTAATGGAGAGTACAAATGTGTTACTTAAAAATCATCGCACATGGTATTTCTCAGATAGTGTATGAATCAAAAGCATATTATTAGGGTCAAAATCATAGGCAAGTTAGTAATTCATCCAGTAATGGTTGTTTTCTTACTGCAAAACAGAAAATAACTAAAAAATAGTAAATGTTATTTTGCCGACATATACTGGTGAAAAAGTGTATAGCATTTTGTTCGCATATAAGCCTTGATTCAGTCATCATTTTTTTAGAGTTACAAATGCGGCTTATATGTGAGAAAATACCGTACAGACTTGTCAGTCTTGAGGAAAATTCTGCTTTTGGGAAGAGTTTTGACCCACATAGCTCACCGGTGGCGGCATAGCACCCGCGGTTTTGTCTGTCTCATCCCTGTCCTGTATTAAAGCCTGTGGCACTGTGGCGCAAACTCAGGCAAAGGTGACTGTATCTCTTGAGAGCGAGACTGCGATCCAGACATTTGGTAGTTGTGCGTGCCCAGACATGCTACACCCCCACATTCCCCAAAGAGATTCCTCGCATGCCGTAGTAACCTGCCGGATCCTCTTTCAGACACCCCCAATCCCCCTCCTTTAGCGTCTTCCTAACCCCAACAGCACTCTGTGAACATGTTACTCGGGTTCTTTGCCACTGAACACGGTGGCATCGTTCCTATCCCAAACACGCTAGGCGAGGAGGGCCAGCTATGTGGGTAGATAGTGACAATCCCACCAGGACAAGAATAGAAGCATGTTCAAGCCTTATTTTTAAAAATGAGATGATGATATTAATAGTATGTTGTGACGGTATATGACCCCGGCGTGTTCGACATAGCCGCTTAAACGATGCCACGCGTTGTGTTTGTTATGCCACTGAACAGTTCAGTTCATTTCAGGACACCATGCCTTTAGAATGGTAGCAAAAACCAAGGGGAAGGCCACATTTAAAATTGCACTGGGACATTTATTGTCTTGTTAGGTGGTGCTCAATTAGAAGGTGATGATGACAAGCTTCAAACCCTTTTAAACTGTCTGTCAAAGCTTTTTGACAGTTGCGTTGTTGAGGTCTTTGGTTGAGGGCCTGGTGCTTTATGGGTGGAAAAGATGAGCCATCAAAGTGCAATGATCACCTCTGTTAAATGGATAGCGGAAACCTGTGACAGAGGTTTTAACAACTCTAGTGTTTGGAAAACTACAATTTACTTCAGCAACTGTTGTGGCAGATTTTTTGAAACTGAACAAGACCAACACTGTACACGGAGGAAGAGTACTACGCTTATGATACTTCTGGGATTGGCGATGGTTAAACAACAGTGTCAGTGGCGGAATTCTAACAAAGTAGGGGAAAATAGGGTGAAGTTTAAAACCTTCTCTGCCGCCACCGTGACTTTGTTTAAAAGGTACCAATACCGATTTGGGAGTGCATACCTGTCAACCTCTGCCGATAACTGCCCTTATAAATGATTATGATTCCCCTTACAAACCCCCCAAAAAACCTTACAAACACCGTACGACGAGTCGTACGGTGTTTGTAAGGTTTTTGGGGGGTTTGTAAGGGGAATCATAATCATTTATAAGGGCAGTTATCGGCAGAGGTTGACAGGTATGGGAGTGTGAAGGTGGATACCAACTTGACTACATAGTCATGGGGACATGACAAATATGTTGGCTGTGCTTGTGTGAAAGATCCATGTGTCATTTATGGTCTAGGATTACCATCTGAAATTCTTTTATGATGCGCTACCCACTGCAAAACAGAGCCAATATCCACTCGTAGAAACAAAACTGTACTAATGCTAATGTTTCTATTCTCTCCATGCAGCTTTCCAGATCATGTCAGCGGATTCGTTTGGTGCCGGCGGCAGCGATGCCCAGCAGACGCTTCAGTCCTTCTGGCCTCGCGTCATGGAGGAGATCCGGAACCTGACTGTTGTAAGTAGACGTTACAAACAAACGGAAGATCACCAATTGGTTGTTTTTGCCTTTTGCTGAACCCATTTCTTGATTCCAGAAGGACTTTCGCGTGCAGGAGTTGCCTTTAGCTCGAATCAAGAAAATCATGAAGCTAGATGAAGATGTGAAGGTAAAAGAACGGAACCAATACCGGATTTTTTTCTCCGGGAAGAGGGCACATGCCACGTGGCGGGCGATTTATTTTGCTCGTCCCGGCTGGATTATCGGCTCGGACCGCGAGCGGGACGCGGCCCATGTCGTGTCAAGAGCACCGTCCTCTCCTGTTAAGCAGCGGCTTAAAAGCAGTAAAGAGATCAGGAGATCACTGGCGTATATATGAGGACAGCGAGACCCTTCTGGGAGCCGCAATTCGGCAGTTCTCACTGCTCTTTTAAAGCCTTTAGCTGCTTATATTACATAGTGATGAAGCTACAAGAAACGTCACTTATAGCTTCCTTGCTGTAAGATTCTAAAATGTAAAAAAGTCAAGTTTTTAATGATTATACATTTCAATTATCTTACATTTAAATTTGACCAGGTCAAACACTAGGTGTCCAATATTTGTTTTCTGTTCAAACTGTTGTCACACTAGATTTGTGCTATTGACTTAGCTTTGCGGTGGTTTAGAGAGCTTAAATATTGTGTGCAATAAAAAAATAGTGTTAATTCGAAGGGGAAATGACATTTTTTTAGCATTTTATCCCAATAGTTTCAAAAATATTGTCAGCGCAAATTTTCTGGAAACATTCAGAGATTATTTTGAGGCTACCCCCTCCAACTCCTTTTTTTCTGTATGTTACATTAATCGTAATGCCTTGTTTTGCTAGTACATCAAGATTTGTTCCCCTTTTAATATATTTTAGAGACGTTAGAAGGCTTCATTCTTCAATTTAACCTGCCGACTGCTATTAGCAAGAGTTGTTTTTTGGAAGGTTATCAACAGACACGCAACTCTTTTCTCATTTTTAACCACACTTTAGCTTTGTCACAGTACAGTGTACTAATTCTATGTCGCTGGTTAAATGGTGGCCTTTCGTAAAATCAAACTTTCCTTCCAAAATTTGAAAATTACTGTCTTTGAAAAATCGCAAGAAAATTGTTCCTTGCTTGCTATCGAGCAATCAGTTCTTAGACTGCTTATAAGTACTGCTGTCTTGCTTAACAAAATATGTCAAACATGTAGACCATATTTTTTTGGGATCATAAGTCGCACCAGCCGAAGAATACACATTGAAGAGGAAAAAAATATATATATATAAGTCACACTGGAGTATAAGTCATGTTTTTGGGAGGACAATTTTAGATTTTTATCAAAAACCAAGAACAAATGTATGTTAAAGTAACAATAATAAAATGGGGAACTATGGGCTAAATAAGCATTTGCTAAGACAAGTTTTTTTAGATTACTATAGTGTAAAAAAACAACAAAAAAACAACATAACAAGCTGGTCAGAGAGAAAAAAAAAATACATAAGTCACACTGGAGTATAAGTCGTGTTTTTGGGAGGACAATTTTGGATTTTTATTAAAAACCAAGAACAAATATACGTTAAAGTAACAATAATAAAATGGGGAACTATGGGCTAAACAAGCATTTGCTAAGACATTTTTTTAGATAACTATAGTGTAAAAAAACAACAACAAACCAACATAACAAGCTGGTCAGAGAGAAAAAAAATACATATACAAGTCACACTTGAGCATTAGTCGCAGGCCCAGCCAATGAAAAAAGTGACTTATTGTCTGCAAAATATGATAATTTAAGTTTATACATTTTTCTAATCACACTTTATTTTTTTCATATTGAACTGTACAGATCGCTTTCACGTTTTACACGATATTTTTTTTCACCAATCGTGCAGATGATCAGTGCCGAGGCTCCCGTGCTGTTCGCCAAAGCGGCACAGATCTTCATCACGGAGCTCACTCTTCGAGCATGGATCCACACGGAGGATAACAAGCGGCGCACGCTACAGGTCAGTCCTCGTCCGTACTTTAGTTGTTGCTCCTATTTCATAATGTACTTGGCGGACGGAGCTTTCTTTTGCGGGCAACGAAAGCACACGTTGCTTTTATTGCGGTTCACTGAGGGCTGGTGACAGTGTACGTGGTCATGCAAAAGGGGGCCTCATAGCAGCCAATCCCCCCCTGAGGAATGACTCTGCCTTCACTTCTCACTCCCTTCACTGATTCTGAAAGCCAGGCGGACGCCACTGACCCACTTTCTGCTCACCCCACGCTGCCATTTGGGCCCGAAGTTGAATAAGCCGGACTCTGGGAACGGCGCTAAGGGGGAGGGCAGGGTGCTGGTTGTAATGGAGTGGAGGGGCATGGTGGGAGCAATGGGAACAGTTGGGATGTCAGCTCAGAGCTCGTCTCACCAGGACGTTAAGAAGGGAAAATTGTGAAGCAGAACATGAAAGCCTTTAAGTCCACTTTATCCATTCACATACCTCGTGGAGATTAGCGTGTCTGCGTGTGCATGTGTGTTTTTGAGGGTGGTGTGATGCAGGTACAACGTTATCACGTTCATCAGACTATGGCTGGAAAGTTTAAAGCTTGTGACTTAGTTTGGAGAAGTTTTTGCCTGACATTGTCCTAATGACAAATTCAATTTGAAGCAAAAAAATATCTCAGAAAAATGACTTAAGTGGACCTTTACTCAATCCAATCCATTTGGGCAAGTGTGTGACGTGCTGCATTATCAAGTTCATCTCTCCTGGAAAGTCTGTCATTGACAGGGATGGACGTCTAGAACATTTTGACTGGAAGTGAATGATTATGTATCAGTTTAACTGAGCTAAAGGCAATGGAGATTTTTGTTGTTGTCATCACTGACAAGGAAACCACATTTTAGAATAATATTAAAGCCTCAAGATAGACACTTTAAGATGCAGTTCTTATAATGGAGATATAACACACATTATATCATACCTGTCAACCTCTGCCGATAACTGCCCTTATAAATGATTATGATTCCCCTTACAAACCCCCAAAAAACCTTACAAACACCGTACGACTCGACTCGTTCAAAAATCATTTTGTAAAATCTAAAAATATATAAAAATATTTTCTATTTTCCACTTTAATATGGAAAATAATGATTAAAAGAGATTTTCCCTTACTAAGAAAAAAAAGCTCAAATAAACATTGTTTTAGATCTATAAAAAACTTAATATTGAGGGCTTTTGATCCAGTTCATTTAATCATTTTTTTAAATTTAAATATCTAAAAATTATATCTAAAATGGTCCGGCCCACATCAAATCGAGTTGACGTTAATGCGGCCCGCGAACAAATAATAAAATGGGTGAACAGAAGTTCACTCAAGATTTTTCCAATTAGGGTGTTTAGTTATTGTATGTTTTTTATATCACAAACTTTATATTAAAACACAAGCAACTGTTTTAATTTGCCAAAAAGTAGCTCCCTTAAAGCCACAGGCAGGTTTTCCTGAACACACGTGCACGTAATGCCATTCCGGGTCACCACAGCAACGCTTATCAATGGAACAAGTGTAAATGTGTGACCCGGTGTGGCCAGATATTAATCAAGTAGTAGCTATAAATAGCTCCCCTAGTGCTGGGTGGGTCACAATGGAGGGGGTTCTGACAGCCAATATCCTGTGGAAAATTCCAGAGGCGGCGCTCGACTGTGGACATGGGAAGAGATGTAGTATAGCAATCACAGACACTCTGTATAGTTTTCCCCTTCTAGAAAAAAAATGGCCTCAACCATTAAAACTAATTGTCACTGTAGTTTTGTGCAGTTATAGTTTTTTGGGGGGAGGTGATTTTAAAAACAAACTAAAACTAATTAAATGCATGTCCTTAGTTGCATTAACTTAGCTGGCTGTGAACAGAGTGGAGCTAGATTCAAAGAGGCAGCAAATGTTGCCAATTTAGCGATTTGATTGCTCTATTTAGCCACTTTTCCGATCCCTCTAGCTGTGTTTCCCAACCTTTTGTTGAGCCAAAGGCAGTCATTTTACACAAGAAAATTTCCATGACAGAAATAACGATGAGCTTGTCAGTTTACTCATTAATTGACTTACTCCGTGTGATTGATTTAGAGCATAGTGACCTATTTTTCATAACACTGAATATTTTGTCCCATGATTATTCCCACCAAATGAGAGAAGAGACTTCTTTTGTCACCAGGCAAGAGGTTGAATTTTACCTGATTCCATTCTTCAATGCTGAGAATTTTGTCTGTACTATACTTTTAGTCCTAAAAGCATTCCCATTTATGCCATATTTACAGCGGAATGACATCGCCATGGCAATAACCAAGTTTGACCAGTTTGACTTCCTCATTGACATCGTCCCAAGAGATGACCTGAAGCCCCCGAAACGACAGGTAGGATATTCCTCTCTCTCCATGTAGTTTCTATTTTTATTTTGTTTTAAAACAGATTACCAACCCAACTGCTGTTCCTGTGTTGGCAACATAGAGGCGCTGTAAACATCCTTGACTGGAAGCTGTCAGTCGGAGGGGCAAGGGCTTTCAGTCGGATGTTTGCAGCGTCTTATTGCTTTTGACATCTGGCGACGGCTCCCCGCCAACCTTTCAGGGCAAGCGCTTCTCAAGAGGACGGCCACGTGATCTATTTGCATCTTCCGGGCGTGTAAACATCCTACACTCTCAGCTGTGCTGTCATTGAAGCTGGGAGAGGGGTGTTTACGCTCCTGGTGATGGCCAGGACATGGGGCAGCATCCATTCACTTTGTTGATGCTTATGGAAGCCTTAGGGACGGACTTACACTTTGCACGCTCCAAGTAGGAGAATCTACAGTTGTTGTCTTTCTATTGGGCAAGGTAGCAGCTAGCTCAGACTATGGCCTGTTAGACCTTTTAATCCGGACCGCCAATGTTGTCCAAATCCTTATAAAAAATAAAATAAATAAAAATTTAATATTTTTTTTCATGCGGTCAAAATACAGGAAATCATTGGATGACCTGCATGAGCAATTCTGCCGTCGGTTTTGTGATTTTGGAAAAATTGGCAGCTGGTGTCATGTCCTTTCTCACAAGACCCGGAAAACGGTTCCACAGGAGACGGCCTCACAGCTCTGAGATCGAGGGTTCAATCTCAGGGGGGTACCCATGTTTGCATGTTCTCCCTGGTCTTGCGTGGGTTTTATCGGAATACTTTGGTTTTTCCCCACGCCCCAAAAAACATGCATGTTAGGCTGGTTGAACACTCTAAATTGACCGTAAAAGGCCTGGCCACAAATCCACAGTGTCCCCAACCTGGACCCCACAGTTGCCTTGGATAGGCTCCAGCACCCCCGCTACCCTTATCTGATTAATCAGTATAAAAAATTAATGAATATTTGCTGGCTACATAATTGCCACCCATTTAGAATCTCCTGAAGGTGAGAAATAATTGATTCATTTCCTTTCACAATTGTGGTTAAGCTTTCTATTAGTTTTTTTGTTAACTCTTTACTGACCATCTTCAAAAAATGTTTTTACCTTCCCCACCAAAAGTAGGTGTTGTAAATGATGTTAATTCCTCAAATACCCAAACGTATTTTCTTCCCTTCCACGGAAGAGAAGCGATCACTCTTCTTATTGACCCGCATTACGATGCGCTCATAACGAATCTCTGGTTCAAACGGCGTCACTCTTTCCCCCCTGCAGGGACAACCTATCAGTTATTCATCAGCGTCACCCCTCTACGATTACACATGCTAAGGTGCGAGTGCTGACAAGCTTCCTTCTCTTTGCACCCCCAATTTGTGTGTGTAGGAGGAGATGCGTCAGACGGTGGCCCCAGCAGAGCCGGTCCAGTACTACTTCACCCTGGCGCAGCAACCCGGCACTGTGCAGGTACAGGGTGCGCAACAAGGCCAGCAAGCCGCTGCACAAACGGCCACCACTATCCAACCCGGGCAGATCATCATCGCGCAGCCGCAGCAAGGACAGGTATCAGTCAAGTGGTCAGACAGGAACTGCTAAACCTGCCTGTCCAGGCCTTTTAACTGAGGTTTAGTAGGAACCAGAAGCACCTGGCTTTATTGACATAAGTTAGTTCACACAAAAAGTAGGCATGGATGAATTCTAAAGAGGAAGCAGTTACACTAAGCCAGGGGTCGGGAACCTTTTTGACATAGAGAGCCATAAACAATTCCCATACCTGTCAACCTCTGCCGATAACTGCCCTTATAAATGATTATGATTCCCCTTACAAACCCCCCAAAAACCTTACAAACACCGTACGACTCATAGAAATTAGGATTCAGTTTCAAATCAGGCCCTCAAACAAGAGTTTTGACTGAGGGGTTTAAGTCAGGGTAAAAGTTTCAACACAAGTTTACAGATTAGAGTTAAAGTTCAATATGGTTTAGAGTATGTTTGTATGTTACTTCGGAGATTACAAAATATGTTCATGACAGTTTCAGGGTGTAAAGTTAGGGTGATTGTTCCAAATAAAAGTTTTCTGGTCAGATAACGGTTAGGATATCAAACTACAGACTGAAATCAAATTTAGCTTTTAAAGCAGTGGTTTCAATATATTGTTTCCAGAGTCAGAGTTTTATAAGTCATTCAAAGTAGCTTTTAAAGCCAATCTTGGGCTTTCTAAGTAGGTTTTCAAGCAAGATTTTACCTGATCGAATTTACTAGATAAAATACAGTAGATTTCATCATATTTTAGAAATGTAGAAAACTATGCCAAATTGTGTTTGTCTTCCTTAATTTCCCAATAGACAATATCACATGAAATAAATAAATAAATAAAAAATTGGCAGCAATTTGTAGTTTGGATCCAAAGTAAGGTTTGAATTCAAAAAAGATTTTCAAAGTAGGTTTCTGAGCCGCAGTTATGGCTTTGATGAAGGAGTTCCAAGACAGGCTTTCTCTTTTAGTAGAATCATTTTCAAAAAGTGCACACCCGTCCGTCTTTGTCTGCATCATTGTGTGTCCCATTCCTGGCATTTTCCATTCCGATGCATTGATCATTTTGCTTTTTCCTAAATGTTATCATCCGCCCACGTCCTTACTTCCTCGCTTCTGCTTTGCCGTTCTCTTCCTCCACGTCTGTGGGCCATCAGATGCTTCAAGGTGCCACCATGCAGCAGTTACAGCAAGTGCAGGTGCAATCACAGGGCACACCCATAACGGTAAACACCACATGCGCTTGCTTAATCACCCTCCCCAATGTGGCCCAAATCCATCCTAGTTCATCCAAGGACATCATCTTCTAGGTCTTGTTTTATTTCTTCTCATCAACGTTGCAACCTCTCTCATTTTAAACAGAGTGCCCCCGTGGCCATGCAGGTGGGCGACCAGCAGGTGCAGATCGTCCAGGCGACCGGGGGGCAAACCCAGGCAGGCCAGGCCCAGGGTCAGACCATGCAGGTCATGCAGCAGATCATTACCAACACAGGAGAGATCCAGCAAATCCCGGTGAGACGACAAAAATTAACAGAGGATACCGTCAACTTTGAACAAATTGTTTTGTTTTGTTCAATTTGTAGTTCCAAAAACAATCATGTCATGTAGTTAAACCAAAAGTTTTTGTGGGAAAAAAAGTAAGTTTTTTAATCGTTCTGTACAGTACTGGTTTCTTATAAGAAACCAAACGCAAAATTTCATTTGAAAAACTGGACTAATTTGCCATTTATTATTTTATATATATGTGTCTGTGTGTATATGTATATATACATACATATACATATACATATATATATACGTATATATATATATACATATACATATACACATACACATACACATATATATACATATACACATACACATACATATATACATATATATACATATATACATATATATACACATATATATATATATACATATATATATACATATATGTGTATATATATATGTGTATATATGTATATATATGTATATATATATATATATATATATATATATGTGTATATATATGTATATGTATATGACCAAAGTAAGCCTGGCTTTCTAGGATACAGTGCTACACTAAACAGTTTTAGCATGTTCTTAACCTCCTATGACCTGGCGTCCACATGTGTGGACATCACATTTTTAGTTGTCAAAGACGACATTGTTAAATTATGGACTAGGTTAGGTTAGGTTAGAACTTTATTTCATCCTGTATTCGGGAAACTTCATGGTTGCAGTAGCAAGACAGACACAGGACACACAAGACATTGTAGACCTAGGTAAGAAACTGGAGCCACACACAGGAACTCCACAAGGTGGGGACCTTCTGCAAGGGCCTGGTGTCCACTTATGATGTGGACATCATTTTTTTTCAGAAACTACATCATGTAAAAAGATAATTCTTTGGTTTTACACTCATCAGGTTCCAATTAACCTAAATATCAAAGAGAAAATAAAAATCCATGCCTTGCAAGAGGGTCTTAGGAGGTTAAAGACACTTTGTCGATTGAACGCAGGTACAACTGAATACAGGCCAGCTGCAGTACATCCGCCTGGCCCAACCCGTCTCTGGTGCGCAGGTGGTGCAAGGACAGATTCAGACCCTCCCCAACACTCAGCAGGTAGCCACCATTTGGTGACTTCTGATCATACCCCTACTGTCGTCTGGCGTCTGGCGTCTCACCTACTAGCGATTGTGTTTTCAGATCACGCAGACCGAAGTGCAAGCAGGACAGCAACAGTTCAACCAGTTCACTGATGGGCAGGTAACTTAGTAGGGGTTTTAAATTAAAAGTCAGGGATCAGAATTTAGGGATGAGTATCCTAAATTCCCCTTTGCTGTACAGTGGTACCTCGAGATACGAGCTTAATTCGTTCCCGGACTGAGCTTGTATGTCGATTTATTCATAACTCAAATGAACGTTTCCCATAGAAATGAACTAAAAACAAATTAATTCATTCCAACCCTCTGAAAAAACACCCAAAACAGAATATTGGATTGGAAAAACATTTTTATTTGTTCTAATTTGCCATCTTATAACAAAGTAACAAAACACTAGTGGTTTAATAGTACTAAAATGTGTTTAATAGTACTGAAATTAGACGGATTTGAGGAGTGAGAGAAGGGGGGATTTTCTGCACGGCAACGCGCTTGTAACATAACAAACAAATTTAAATGAACTTGGATGACGATGCAGACACACTCAAAATAAATTAATCTAACCTTAGACTAAACTTAATTCTAATTTTGTTTTAAATTTTGATACCTTTCTTCTCCCGGGTTGGCTTTATTTACCCCGCCTCCACCCTGACTTTCAGATGCAACTTATCGAGGGTTCTTTGCTTTTGTCTTCCCTTCAAAATATTCCCAAAACGATAGGATAGGATAGGATAACGCACGACCACTTGCCAATGAGAACTAGTATATACGCCATACGCACTGACTAACGGGAAAAAAAAACATGCAAAAAAAATGCAACGCTCCGCCTAGTGCTCGTAGAGACATTACACGAGGGAGTTGCGGGGAGAGACACAGTGGCCATGATGATCTTATGAGCAGCCTCTCGCGTCCGCTGTATGCTCGTATATCAAAATTTGTCTCGTATCTCAAGATAAATATTTGCCCGAAATTTTACTCGTATCTCAAATTGCTCGTATGTCGAGGTACCACTGTAATGGTTTAAGTTCCACATTTTTTTTTTCTTCCCAAAACCAGATTTAGAGATTGATGTGACCTTGACTAGATAGACTTTGATCCAGGGATTCAATCTCAATCAGGGTTGCAAATGAGTGTTAGAATTTCAAGCCATTTTAAACAAGGTTTTAAGCCATCACCACCGTCCGTGTCTCTTCTTGCTCTACAGCAGTTGTATCAGATTCAGCAGGTGACAGTGCCGGCGGGTCAGGATCTGAGCCAGCCCATGTTCATTCAGTCCACCAGCCAAACGGGGGAAACGCAGGTCACTCAAGTCACCACTGACTGAGCTCGACATACGCCCTATCGTTCGTTCTTCTCTTTTGTACAATAGTCTTGTTTTCATAATGTTCCTTTCCCACCCACTTAGTATTTTACGTTTTATACTTTTTGATACGTTGTCGACTGGAATCGGTCTTATTTTGTGTCATTGTTTGTTGGAAGTAGCCATTTTACTACACAAGCACACACACACTGCGTCAGAAAAATGGACATCACAGGTTTTTATTTAATTTTTCATAGATCTAACCTCTCCCTTTTTCACTGTTTCTTTTAATTTTGTACAGTAATTATCAACAATTGACGTCATTTTTGTGTGTGCATGTGATCCAGACTGCCAGCCGTTATGATGTGGAAAGATGGGTACAATTTTATTTTTTGGAATGTTTTTCAGGCAACCTTTGTCAGTGACAAAAAAAACCGAAAGGAATAAAAATATTCAAATTGTTTGGTTTGTGTTCCTTTTGAGCTACTAATGCACACTTTTTGTTACAGTTTTAGGCCAGCTTGTGTGCTCAATGAGTGAGTAGTGACGCTTCAAAAAGCATCCTGTGAGTGAGTCTTCTACCACATGAGCTGGTACACAACAGAGTTCAACATACAGTAAGACCCAGTTTCTTATAATCCAGCAAAAATGCTGAGATTTAACACTTTAATGTAAACTCCACTGCTTTTCAAACCATAAAAAGAAGTTTCTAGATAAAGGCTAAAAAAAATCCAAGTATAGATGGTGATATTGCATCAATTAGGATTCAAATTCAGCACAGTTACCAGGTAAGTGATCAAGAATAGGAGGTGAAACGGCTTGTCAGTTGCTTTTTGGGGAGACATGCCATGTCAGAATAATGTATTAATTAATGGGTAAACAAAATTACGATGACGCTAACGATAACCTAATAATTCATTTAACCTGGGAGGGCTCGCAGTGAATGCAAATCTTTCAATGTGCAAATCTAGCTCAGTCAATGGTTAATCCTCAAGCAATCTTGCTTAGGAGATATGTAAGATAATAATAAAGTATGCCAATTAGTGTTTGGATTGGATAACTTTATTCATCCCGTATTCGGGAAATTTCGTTGTCACAGTAGCAAGGGGGTGAGGATGCAGATATAGGAAAGGCATTTTAGACACAAATAGATAGGTAATAAGTGGGTTAATAAATAATATATACATCCATATATATATATATATACGTGTATATATATATATATATATATATATATATATATATATATATATATATATATATATACGTATATATATATACATACACATATATAAGCACACATATAGTACATACATATAGATGTACATGCATGCATACAGTAGGTCTTAACACACTTTTTTGTTAAAGAGCCTGACAGCTGATGGGAGGTTTAATGTTTTTTATTGTTCTCATGCCTGAACATGGCTTTATTTTTAATGTTGTTAAAAACATTATACTATAAGGCACACTTAAAAGTCTTAAATTTTCTCCAAAATAGACAGGGTGCCTTATAATCCAGTGTGCTTTATATATGGAAAAAAAATTAAAATGTGTCATTCATTGAGGGTGTGCCTTATAATGCGGTGCGCCTTATAGTCGTGAAAATATGGTAATTAGACTCAAATCTAGGCAATTAACTACTCAAAATTGTGGAAGAGTTGAAAGGAGTATAGTGTATTCTTTCAATTGTCCAAGTAGGGGCAGTATTTATCAACAATACTGCGTTGTATCCTTGCACTTGAGTTATCGCTTGGCTGAGGCTTGCTTATTCTTCAACACTAGTGTTCCAGAAAAGTGGACAAGGCGTTTATTTAGTCATTGTGGTAACTAAGGTAAATTGAATCATCTTGTGTATTACAAATTTTGAATGACCATCATAAAATAAGTGCGCGTTGGAGAATTTATTAGTGTTATTGAACCAGATACAAAGTACATTCCTTCAGATTTCATTGAGGCTTATCTAAAAGATCATTTCAAATTGTCTCAGTACTGTAACGGATAATAATGCTTTATATTAGCCATAGTTTATCATTTGTGGCTCCGGCATCAACATGAGAAAAAGTTTCGTTTTTTGTGCAAAATGAAGGTTATAGAATTATCAAATGAATAATTATTTAAGCTTTCCAATGACATTTCACCTCTGGGAAAAAATGTCTTGAGATTTTGTTGTGCTAGCTTCTTGGAATTCCAAAATTAGAACAGTGACTCTAAAATGGCACTTTTATTTCTACAACCTTTCAGTTGGCCATGACAAAAAGTGTGTTAAGTAGGTTGGACAACAATCAAATCGAGCATAGAAGCCCAGGACATACTCTGGAAACATATATACTACAGTGGTACCTCGAGATACGATTGCCTATATTTGCGTAATGCTAAATCGGGCCCTTTTGCCAGACTCTCATCTTATTCCGACGCAACAATAGGAGTCACAGGTTATCCGATTGTCCCATTTAAACATGCCGCCGGAGAGGTAATTATGTCCCTACTGATACGTGGGGACAAACATGGCTATCTTGTTCCCAACTTGTGACCTAGAGAAGCTCAACGGTAGTCGGCGTGGGACCCGGCCACTAATGGGGGCTTAATGGCCCAACCATAACGCCATTAATGAGTGGAAGCTCAACGGCCAGGCTGGAAGAGGGGCGAGAATGTTGGACGGCTTAAGTCAAGCATGAGTAGGATTGTCTGCTGGTGTTTGTCTTGGCTGCCTCGAAGCGCTCACATCAGGCCTGCCTGGGCTAGTGGGGGTGATGTGGACTCCAGCCTGCCTCATTTTGGAACTTGTGACCACTTGGCAACCAACCCTTGACAAGAGTACACTTGCCCAACAATAATGATAGTTTAACACCAGAGCTCTTATTTTTCATGTGCTCAAACTTTAATATCTTCTCATTAGGCATTGAGTCATGAAATGAAAAAAATAATTGGTATTTTTATTTGATGTTCATTTCATTTTCACTTATTTCTAATATGATAAATAGAAAACAAATATTTTAGCCAGTGAGTGTATTAAAACTAAAGGTGTTTAACCTGTTGGAAAAAAAAGGTTGTTGTTAACTTCTAATTTATTGCAGTAATTAGAACACCGTATCAGTCACATGCTCTCATAAAATAATAAATCACCATTTATCACAACTTCAAATTCCAATGGAAAAAATAGAGTCAATTTTCCATCTTATTTGCTTAGTCCTTTCCAATTGCTTTTACAGTATTGTATAGTAGTTTAGCATGCCACTATGTTTAACCCCAATGCAACCTTCTTTGACTGACCTATGCATGTTTTTGTCTCGCAGTTCAGTTACGGCCACTTCATTGTGTCTTTTCCTGCCCAGCTGTGTTGTGTAGTGCTGTTACGCCACCGCAGAGTGAGGTAGCGTCGGCCAAATGTCTTAATTTAGTTGACCGGAGCGCCAAAACGAAGCCCTGGTTGGCTCCAGGTCACAAAGAACCCTTTGACGGACTGGCGCTTGAATTGAACCTCTGACTTCCAAAATGTCCTCCACCCTCAACCCTCAGCTTCCTGCTTTCACTTCTCTGGCCTTTGCGCCGCCACACCTGCATGTGCATTAGAGGCGTTTACTTGATCAATGAGAACATTAACGATCAATTGCGGATTAATAATTCATTTTTTAGATTGCGGTCAGATGGCAGGAAATAGTGAGGAATGCCCAAAATCTTTTTTACTCCAAGGTGAAATGTAATTCCTGATTTTGTAGGAGTCAATGGATGTAAATTGATTTCAATATTTCTTTCAAAATTGGTACTTTTTAGTTCATGCCACGCCAATTCTTCTCCCGTTTTTTGGTATTTCAAGTTTTGGTGACTTCTATAGTCCATTTATGGAGCAGGCCTTTTGGGTGGGCTTGAATTCAAAACTGTTTACCGCCAAGTGACAAAAGGTTATCGGGTTTGTATGTTGAATATGCTTAAGAAACAGATAGACTAAAGAAAGAACTATGAAAAGTTCAATATATATATGTGCTTATTTTTATGTATATATTGAATTGAATTGAATATACATATATATGTGTATATATATATATATATATATATATATATATATATATATATATATATATATATATGTATGTGTGTGTATATATGTATATATATGTATATGTATGTATATGTATATATATGTACATCTATATATATATATGTATATATGTACATATGTGTATACATATATATACATATATATGTATACATATATATACACATATATATATATATATATACATACATACATACATACATACATACACATATACACATACACATATACACATGTACACATGTACACATGTATACATATATATACATATAGTATAGTACCGCTGTTTGTTTTTCTCCTTTTATACTGTTTTGATTTTTGTTTCTGTAATGACTTTTTAAGATTGTTTTATTCATTCATTCATTTTCTGAACCGCTTTATCCTCTCTAGGGCCAGGGGTGCTGGAGCCTATCCCAGCTGACTTCGGGCCAGAGGCAGGGGACACTCTGAACCGGTGGCAGCCAAACGCAGGGTACACGGAGAAAAACAACCATTCATTCACACTCATATATAGGGGGAATTTAGAGTGTCCAATCAGCCTATCATGCATGTTTTTTTTGGAATGTGGGAGGAAACCAGAATACCTGGAGGAAACCCACGCAGGCATTCAAACTCCACACAGGTGGACTGACCTGGATTTGAACACATGACCCCAGAACTGTGAGGCTGCCAATACTGGGCTGTATCAACAATCGGGGCTTCCACCTTCACCTCCATCTGAGGTTTTCCAGACATGCTGTGGAACGGTGATAAAATGAGGGCAACTACGAGGCCGAGGAGGCCATTAAGCGGCGGAAAATAAACGGTCGGTGCGAGTGGAGGCGGGGCCGAGGTTCTTCTGTAATGTGCACATTTGCTGACAGGACTAGTTCCAAGTCCCCTTAGACCCTCTTCCGACTTGCTCTCCCTGAGTGGCTCCCAGGCTGGAGTGGGAAAAACAACAGAGCGAGCGGGAGAGAGAGAGAGAGAGGGTGTTCACCACCAACCAACCAACCGACCGTACAACGTACCCCCCCCCACCCCCCCCCCGCCCCTGCCACTTTGCGTGTTCCACCACCGGGTGATCCCTGACTGTTATTCCACCCCGGTACGAGACGTTGTTGATGAGCTGGATTAAAAGCTCACCCTCTCTTGACCGATCTCGTTACAGCGCGGGAGTTTACAGTCCGAGCCCACTCAGCTGTCTGGGGTTGTCAGGGAGCCGCCCCCTAACCCCGGCCGGGCCCCCTGGGGCAAAGGGCCGGTGGTGAGCGAGGGAGGAGGAGTTAGGGTTTTGAAGCCGCTTTGATGCGATTCCGTCCATCCACACGCCACCTCTTGTGGGCCAGTTTGCGTTTGGAGGAAACAGAGGAAGATTTGTATAGTGCAGGGCTGTCAGACTCGGCTTGGTTCACGGGCCGCGTTAACGTCAACTCCATTTCATGTGGGCCGGACCATTTTAGATATGATATTTAGATTTTTTTTTTTTTATAAATGGATTGAAACCCCTGAATATTCAGTTTTTTATAGATCTAAAACAAGGTTTATTTTAGCTTTTTAAAAATATATTTTTAGATTTTACAAAATGATTTTTGAACTAAAAACACAGAAAAAAATGATTAAAAAATTACAATTATTGATTTAAAAAGGGGTAAATCAGGAAATTTAATATACATCTATACTCTTCATTTTAATTTGATCCTATAAAAAATTTAAAAAGTTAGTTTGACTATACCACCTGCTGCGGTGCTTGTTTCGCATGGCTTTTGTGCGGGTTGTGTAGGTTTGATCTCCACTCAGCGAATAGTTGTCTATCTTTGTGTGTCCTAGGACTGACTGGCGACCAGTTTAAGGTGTTTTAAGCCATTTGCCCGAATTCAGCAGGGGTAGGCTCCGGCACCCTCGACCCTGACAAGGATAAGTAGTGAAGAAAACAAAATGAATGGAGAATGAATGAAAATACTTCGAATTTTCATCACAGGTCAGACAACTTTTTCTGAGTTTTCAACTATTAACCTGCAAAAAAATCCAAACTTTTATTGTTTTAGCTTCTGAGAGATTAACCCTGTCAAACTTTGAGAAGATTATAAATGTGGATTTGTGAATTCCTACCGCATTCCCGCACGTCAGGCCAACCGTGTTGCATGAATAGAAGCAAAGCTGTTGGTAACAGTGTAAGACACAAAAAAACATAACTTTTTTTATTGCGTAAATGAGCAGCATGGCCTTTGTTTGATGTCACCTTTTGGTGGTCAAATGACAGACAACGTGAGGCGGTATGGGGGCGGTTGAGCAAGACAATGCATTCCCGAGAGTTGCACTTGACACGTGACCTCGGCAGTATACAGTCTGACAAAGCTGTTGTTCTACTCCGTGTAGCCCCCACCAACACCCCCACAGCACCTGTTTCTGTCCCCGTCACGCCCCCCCCCCCCCCCCCCCCCAACCCCTTCCTCCCACGCCGCCTCCAGTAGCTTCTATCGGAGCAAAGGTGAAGGCAAAAATCTTCAGATTAGAAAAGTAGTTCCATACAACCCTTCACATATCATAAAGTGTATTAGATAAACCACTCAACTAATAAATGATAACCTAATCTAATAATAGTAAATGACTACCCCAGGAGTTTTTTTTTTTCTGCCCCCGAGACCACTTTCAGTTGAGAACCTGAAAATTGGTCGACATGGTTTTCAGGAGTCGTCACACAAATAAATCTCTAGAGAAAACGTTCAAAAAGATACAGGAAGTTTGCCATTTTGGTTTGAAGCTAAAAATTTGGCTTTGTTGCCCTCCCTAGAGGATGTTTTAAAAAAATCCAGCCCCCAAAGCCTGTTTCACTTAGCGATATGAAATTTGGCAGGCATGTCTGCTGCGGGTAGATCCACCAAAAAAAAGCCTCAAAAAGCTCATGCCAGAAACACACACTTAAATTGCTTTAAAAAAAATGGAGGCCAGTTTCTCGTGGAAAAACGATATTTGGAAAATATTTCTATCGCAAATCGACCCGCAAAAAATTCACACTATACTCTAAAACACAAGAAGTCTTTTTTTCTGAGGAAACATGTGAGTTTAGTAAATGAATACTAAATAAGTTGGTTAATTTGGGGAACTTTGTATAATAAACTTGGTAAAAGGATTTCTTGAAAAATGATGTGGGATGGCTGCCATTTTGGTTTTGGAGCAAAGAATAGTTGGATGAGTTGGGATGTTTCCAGGGGTCCTTTTAAAGAAATGTCCTATCTCCAGCGTCTCTCGAATAGCCATGGGGGGTTGTTCCTGTTCCCCTTTGACATTCATGATGAAGCTGTTACACACAAACAGACACAAGGCATGCAAGAGTCACATGTTCATTGTTTAAAGCCAATGACAACACCTTTAACATGTCCATCCTAGTGCAAAACATCTTCTTTAACAAATTGAAAAAACACAGAATTTTATTTTTCAGATGTGTAATTGTAAATTAGAGCCAGCATTTCTTCAAAGTGGCAGCTTGACATGAGCCCAGTCATTTTATCGCGCCCTACTTTGCGTTTTTATTCTTATTACGGCAATGTCTGGTCCACGTTAACCACGATAATCGAGGTTTTACTGTATTTGACATCCCAAAATTTATTTTTGGGGGGGTTTGGACATTATTTTTGCCATTATCAGATGTCTAAGAAATCAATTTGGATAAATATGTACTGTACTTTGAGTAGCTGTCTTCTATACAAATGTGCTTTATACTAGTTGTTGCCAAAGCATATTACCATTACATATACAACTCGTACGGTGTTTGTAAGGTTTTTTGGGGGTTTGTAAGGGGAATCAATAATCATTTATAAGGGCAGTTATCGGCAGAGGTTAACAGGTATGTATGAGTGTAAGCGTGAATGGTTCAGGGTGTTCCCTGCTTTGTCCTCGAAGTCCGCTGGGGGTAGGCTCCAGCACCCCCACGAGCCTTGTGATGATAAACGGTTCATAACATGAATGAATGAATATTCAATGAAATAAAATACATGGGAGACAAAAAAAATGGTCAAATTCTATATTTGAGATGTAATTCTATCAAGCCAGGAATGTAACATGTATATTTCCAGGACAGTTTTGACTTTTATTGATTAATTTATTACAGATTACCCTAACTCAGTCATTCATTTTACCACCCTACTTCCCCTCAACTTTTTTTTGTGCCATCCATACCTGGGGGTAGGCTCCAGCACCCCCATGACCCTTGTGATGATAAGCGGTTCATAACATGAATGAATGAATATTCAATGAAATAAAATACATGGGAGACAAAAAAAATGGTCAAATTCTATATTTGAGATGTAATTCCAGCCAGGAATGTAACATGTATATTTCCAGGACAGTTTTGACTTTTATTGATTAATTTATTACAGATTACCCTAACTCAGTCATTCATTTTACCACCCTACTTCCCCTCAACTTTTTTTTGTGCCATCCATACCTGCAAACGAAATTGGACTCGCGCGCACCATACGCGTGCACGGACGGACTCTCCCTCCCTCCCTCCACCTGGTTCGGACGCTCCCCCACCCGCTCAAAGTGGACTAGGAGCGCGCACCAGCAGCTCCAAAACAGCCCGGCAAGCCCAGCAAGCAAGCGCGATGAAGTCTGCGGATCACTTCACGCGTGTCCGGATGCTTCCCATAGCGACCGTAACTTGACTTAAGTAGTTGAAATTAACTCCACGTGTGTTCTTGTCTTTTGTTTCTCGGCCGAGGAGTTTTCCCCACATGGAGCCAAACTTGGTTTGATGTTGGGAAGCCCGTCGAACAACGGCGGCGTCCGAAGGCTGGCGCCGCCGGCCGCGGAGGACGAGCGGCGGGAAGAGTTCGTGGCGCTCACCGCTGTGCACACGGAACGCAGCGAGCCGACCACCCCCGAGCGTGGCTTGCCCTTGCACCGCACCGGACTTCTGGGTACGCCCTTACCCGGACCTCCGGGCCCCAGGGCCGGCGCGTCCCAGACCAGCAAGCGCTTCCGAAAGCTGCAAAACTACCTGTACAACATCCTAGAACGGCCCAGGGGATGGGCGTTCATATACCACGTCTTCATGTGAGTTACATTTTCAAACTTTTTTTTGTTTCTTTTTGGACAAAATAGGCAAAAATGTTTAATCACGTGTCGCCGGAACAGCTGGATGATGTATCTTCCAATTACGCAAACAGCATCAGCCGTGCTTCATCTCCACGGGACTTCTAGACACAGTGCAATTCCCATTTAATGAAAACACGTAGGGGGAATAATGATATTAAAATGAATCTATGTCGATTAAAAGATAGGCAAAAATCTCAATTAACAACACTAAGTA
This sequence comes from Stigmatopora argus, assembly GCF_051989625.1. Lineage (NCBI taxonomy): Eukaryota > Metazoa > Chordata > Actinopteri > Syngnathiformes > Syngnathidae > Stigmatopora > Stigmatopora argus. The sequence goes on from NC_135407.1 coordinate 1,536,848, forward strand.
ATACATCACATTCTATCATAAACAATGAAAATTGAGGATGTTACGGATCGTTATTGGTTTTTGAGATCTGAAAAGTAGTAGTAACACAAGTCTCAAACTAGATGTACTTTTTGGTCTTTTTACTGCAGTATTTTGAGAAATGGTTCAGCTATTTTGCAAAGGTTTGATTATGTGTTAGTTAGTTTGTTGCATCAATTGTCATGTTGGTTGTGTAAAAAGAAATTTGATAAGTTGAAAAGATTTAATTCAGATTTTCTTAATTGTTTGTATTAGGGATGTCCCCCGATCTGATCGGAAATCGAACCCGATCACGTCATTTTCAGAGAATCGGGTAAAAAAAAGATGATGGGGTTTAAATGTATTAATTGACATGTTTTGTTTAGTATTTACTCATTAGCTGTCATTGATGATGAGAGACAACAGTCACTCACCATTAATGGCAGTGAAACTTTTGATGGCAGTTACTGAGGTAAAATAACAAGTAAGAAAATAATCCATATGCATAATGAAAAAAAATATACACCACGTTTTATCATATTTCTACATTTACACTACAGAAACAAACCCGGCAGAAAATACAATGGCAGTGAAACTTTCGATGGCAGTTACTGAGGAAGATAACAAGAAAATAATCCACATGTATAATGGAGAAAAATAAAAATAATATATATATATATACACCACGTTTTATTATATTTCTAAATTTACACTATATAAACAAACCCAGCAGAAAATTCAAGAGATAATGTCCATTGACAGTAAAAAAAAAATCACGAAATCTCAACTAAAATAGCTCAACCCAATTGAATAACCCAACTTTATTCGCTGTAGTTTATTTATGGGAAATACATTGTTTAAACCATTTGCTTACAACCTTATCTTGGTGCTAAGCACCTGATTGGTAAAAAAAAGAATGGTGCTTGTTTTTTGTTGATGATTTTAGATGATGATTATGTTGCATATGTTGCAATAACTTTGTTCAAATTTGGTAGGGGGGTGTATTTACTTTCAACAACTATAAGTGATTAGCTTGTTAATCAACTATTTTAACAATCACGTCAACATTTCAAAATTTTTACATTTAACCTGTGGAATTTCAAACATTTAACAGTAGATATTCTCAGATTTCAATTGTTTTTGAGTTTTCAAATTTGCATTAATGCTAGTGATCAGTACCCGATAGAGCTTATTTTTGGAGTATCGCACAACATTGGATTTTGTCACAATATTGGATTTGATCCAGTCGTCATGTGTTTTCAGTAGCAGGCTTGCGTGGGTTTTCTCCGAGTACTCTGGTTTACTCCTACCTCCCGAAAGTACACATGGTAGGCTGTTTGAACACTCTAAATTGCCCGTAGGTATGAGTGAGTGTGAATATCTTGTCTGTCTCCTTGTGCCCTTCGATTGGGTGGCCACTAAATCGCCACCGTTAGTTGGGATACACTCCAGCACCCCTTACGACCCTTGTGAGGACAAGTGGTATGGAAAATGAATAATTGAATGATTTGTCATTCACTGGATACATTATTTTTTGGTATTATTTCAACTGGTCTAAAAAAATATGTGCCACCTGATGGTCTAGAGCAGGGGTCGGGAACCTTTTTGAAAGAGAGAGCCATAAACAATTCCCATTTTCAAATGTTATTAATTGAGAGCCATACCCACAATTTAAAAGTCCAAATACATGAAAATGTGCAATTTTTTTTTTGTCATTTTCCCACTTTTAAAGTACAAAAAGTCTCTGAATTCTTTTGAAAACATTGTTACGCTGTTGCTAATCAATGAATATCAATGAGTATCAATGAGTATCAATGAGAGAATGAATGCAGAAGACTCAAATCAATGCCACAGTTCCGATGTGACGTTCCTATTGGTCCTTTCTGGACTTGGCTCCCTCACCAGCAGTTTCCATATTTTAGCTCAGAGCCATATGCACCCATCAAAAGAGCCACATTTGGCTCCCGAGCCATAGGTTCCCTACCCCGGGTCTAGAGGTTCACTCACCTGACTTCGGTGTGGGCAGGCGCGGGCTCAATTCCCGCTGGTGGCGATTTGATTGTGAGTGCGCATGGCTGTTTGTCGCTCAGTGTGCCCAATGACTGACTGGCGACCATTCTAGGGTGTAGTCTGCCTTTGGGCTAGGATAGGCTCCAAAAACCCTTACAAGGATGCGTGCCATCATGGAAGATTTGGGCATCCGACCGGTAACGTATCGCTATTGGGAAAAGATATCTTGGAGAAAAAAATCAGCATTGGGACATCCCTAGGGAATTCCATATGCGCCATGTATGCAAAGCAACACTTTGTCTACAGTGTCAAAATAAGGACAGTAGTCAGTGGGTCAATTCATGAGGTTGCTTGAGAGTCCCATTTTTATTGTCCTTGTCAAAAAAAGAATGCCGTGTCAGCGTGCCAGCCCAATCCCGGATAAAGTCAAAGTTCACTGGTCGCTTATTTATAAAACATGTCAGCATCGGTTTGTCTTTGCAACAGTTGTCCTACGACGGCAGGCAGGTCGGTCGGCACATGCCACGGACCCGCCGGCCGGTCGTATGCCGACACTCCCCTGGACCGCTTGGCGCGTTTTTGTGCCTGCAGCTGCCTCGAAACCCATGCGTTTATTTCCTTGGGAAATCCCAGACTTTGTTCGGCGAGCAGAACAACTCGCCGTGTTCCTACCCGACGAGCTCAAGTTTCACATGCCAAGCGCATCTTGTGATTCCAGTCATGTTGTGTCGGGTATGGCAAACACGTGGTGGTTTATGGTGGGGTGGCATGGGGGCTCATTCATTCATGACAAAGCCTCTTTAAGGTCACTTTGATCTACGCTAATGGAAGTGAGCCGCATGCTAACTTGGAGAAGCGGGGTGCTAATTTCCCTATGATCCTTTGATTAGTTATAGAAAGACATGGTTAACAGTGATCATGTCATTGCCGGGAATTCACGTGCTGGACTCGGCTTGGTCGCTGTCACCTAAGTAAGTGGCAGCGGTTCCAAATTCCTGATAGTTTTATCTGTATTTTTTTTTTTTTAAAAACAATATCTGATTTTTTTTTTTTAATAACTAAAAACTTTAAAGGCATCGTGCTGAATGAAATTAAAGCATTGCATTTTTAGATCATTTGTTGAAGGCGTGAATATAAACTGTATTTCTGAAGTTCAGAATTTTTATTGGTTAAGCTATGATTTTTCTTTTTTTTTTTTTGTATTTCATTTTCCAACTTTAGAGGCGAATTATTGGCGATAAACTTACCATGTCAAAAGAATCACCGGATAAGCGATAGTTATTATTATTTTCAATTTTTTTCCCCCCAACTTTAAAAGTGACTTGGTAAAACAAAAAAACATTATTTCGTGGCATTGAAAATTAGTAATTGAAATCATTTTTGCTAAAAAACTACTTCACCCTAAAACATTTTTTTTACTTATGAAAAATCTTAAAAGTGTGAAATACATATTAAGGTCAAGACAGAAATGAGTTGGCATTTCTTTTCTTAAAAACTGCTTTTTAATTTTTTTTATTCTGACTGAGTTTAAAATAAGCAAAGTGAGACAAAAAGCAAAAAATGTCATGAAATTACAATAATAACATTAATACATAGGAGGAGCTATATTTTTGGGGTGAAAACACTGCGATATTATTCAAAAAATGGGACTGGAAAACTGTTTATTTTCATTTTAATGCCTGATCAAATATAAATCTTTTGTATTTTCATTACAACAAAATGCAATGACTTCATGTTAACACAAAAAAAATCGCAGCTTGTGAGAACTGTTAAATGCCGAATAAAAATGCCCCAAATTTGGCATTTTTTTAATGCCTGAAACACTTTACAAAAACTGTTCTTTTTCCTGGCGGGATTTATTTTTCCTGAATGAATTTTAATTGAAAATCAGTTTGACCAAAATGATCTACTTTAGTATGTGCAGGACTTTGTGGAAATATTTTTATGTTTTTTTTTTAGGTTACTGCATCTTGAAAACTAAAGGTTTTGTCTGTGTTAATCTCTTGACTTGAGTGGCAGTAAAATCTGTGTGATTGTTTCAAGAGGTCACTTAAAGTTGTGATTTAGCGGCTCTTTCAAGCGTATCTGAGATTACGCACAACTTCAAGTGCATATAAAAAGTTTGCACACCCCTCTTCCAATTCTGTTTTTTTGTGATTTAAAAAAAATGGACAAAGATAAAATTTATTCTACCATTATTTATGACTAACCTGTGCAAAAATGAACAATTGAGGTACAGTGGTACCTCGAGATCCGAGCTTAATTAGTTCCGGGACTGAGCTCGTATGTCAATTTACTCGTAACTCAAATGAAAGTTTCCCATAGAAATGAACTAAAAACAAATTAATTCGTTCCAACCCTCTGAAAAAAATACCAAAAACAGGATATTGAATTAGAAAAACATTTGTATTTGTTCTAATTTACCATCTATTAACAAAGTAACAAATAACTAGTGGTTTAATAGTACAAAAAAATGTTTAATATTCCTAAAATTAGACAGATTTCGCGGAGGGGAGAGAGAGAGGGACAGGGGGGGGGGCTTTTTGCATGGCAATGCAATCGTAACATAACATAAACAAATTTAAATGAACTTGGATTACGATGCATACATTCACCATCTATTAACAAAGTAACAGCCTCTCGCGTCCGCTGTATGCTCGTATATCAAAATTTGTCTCGTATTTCAAGATAAATATTTGCCCGAAATATTACTCGTATCTCAAATTGCTCGTATGTCGGGGCACTCGTATATCGAGGTACCACTGTATCTGATTAACCCCCAGTAATGTTCAGGTGTTCAAGTAGGCTTTTGTTTTAGCTTTTGGACGTTAAAGCCACACTATCAGCGGAGAATGCTTTGAAACAGGGGGGTGTAGACTTTAATATTTACTGTATCAAGTGGAAAAAGAAGTTTCTGAGGGATAGTTTTGCAGCGTTTCTTTTCACCTTTGATCTCCTGACCCAGGGCCGATGACATGCCCCATCTTAGCCCCCCCTTTCACCTCTCCCTGGGGTCCCGGCAGGGTTTTTGCCAGGCCGCGAGACTCCAGGCTAAATCGGTCTTGGCGGTGGCAAAAAAAATAAAAAGTCTTTGGGAATCCAGTAATAGTCATTCCGGCCGGCGCTCGTCCGTATGGACGAGAAGCCAGAGAGCGGTCGTGTTGTGATTGATGAGTGATTGATTGATGGGTAGAAATAGAGCGCATATGAATTATAGATTGAGGAGAGATGTGCAAGCCAATTATTATTAATGGGGACTTTGTACCCTTGTGCTGTGTTAATATGGACCAAGGTTTGCCTCTAGTTCACAGCGTCTTCAGCCATCTCCACTGTCCTAATAATGGAAAAAGTTCACTTAAAATTTGTTAAATGTTTTAAAAAAAGGATGTTTAAAAAAAAGAATAAGATGTGAAAGGAATAAATACATAAAAAATTAAATTACAAAAATATATATATATTGACTCAAAATACTATATTACAATATATATATATATATATATAGACTCAAAATACTATATGTATGATATAAATAAAAATATATAATTATAAGTTACAATTTCAATATTTAAGGAAAAATATGAGCAAAGTAATATATTTCACAATATCAATTATTGGGTATTACATTAAAATTAAATGAAATTACAAAGACAAAGCAAAGTTACTTTTTCTTAACATTAACACTACATTATTAATAATTACATCCAAAATGTGACTTCTAGAGTTCCCATCAAAATCCCATTAAAGGCCCAATAAAAAATTAAATAAATAAAATTAGGAATGAATATATACACAACACATCACATTGAACATGATTGTTAACGTTAAAATAATGACAAATTAAATAAAATAATACCTTGTGATGTCATGCCCTGAACAGAATATGCTGGTATAAAATGTTTATATTTTTCCATTTTCTATGTGTTTAAAAACATCGCATGTTTTAATGTTTGGTTTGATTTGAAGTACTTTTCAAAGATTTCCACCGTATCTCAGTCGTTACAATTTGCTCTTTTAATGCTTTTATTGGTCATCATTACACTTTCCCATTGTATTAGTTGAAGTCAAATCCTGCATGGTACCTACTGACATAGTTAAAATCTCTTTTTACTTTAGTTTTATCAAATAACTTGTGGGTTTGTAAGCCATCTTGAGTTTGAGTCTTTGGCTTAGTGCAGGAAAACATCCCCTGTCACCTTTTATGGCCCAGACTCCCTCGAACTACTGTATGTGTCTGTGGGGGTGTGTTTAGGAAAGCTTGAGCCTAAAGTCATAGTATTTATAGATGTACTGGTGAGATACCCTTAACAGAACCGTGGCCCCACCGTGCACGGTTGCTGGTCTGTGGTGGGCTAACGGGTAACGGGGGCTTCATGCAGGTCTTCCCTTTTTGCCCGAGAATGCAGAAAAACATGATTGAATACATCTGAATTGCATGATTAAGTTAAACATTGGTGTTCTGTTTTACAAAAAAAAAATGATACTATGGCTCATAGTGGGGGAACTGGGTTCCGTTTCAACCACGGTCGTCATATCGATTTCTCCTTTCGGGGGCAAAAGTGGCTGACGGAGACCTTAAACCTCCTCCAAGGCAGATGATATATGAGGGTGCTGACACCCACATTATGTGTAGTCATGTGGATTTATGTAACAGTTGTGTCGGTCAAGGCAAGACAGAAATACCGTAGCATCATCTTTATGGACTGCTGTATTGGTTTGTCTTTGCAGTTCACTTTTGACAATACAATTCAATTGCACTAGCGTATGTATTGGTATGTATACATCACCAAATTATTTATTGATTCTGCCATGATTTGATTCAAGGGCCTTTGATAGATTTAATTCAATATCATATACTAGGGATGTGCCCGAGCCGAACACGGGACCAAAAACGAGGCCCAATTCGGTCATTTTTAGGATTGGAATCGCACGAAAAAGATTGTTTTAAGATGTATTTTCAAATGTTGAGGGCAACAAAATACCGTATTTTCCGCACTAGAAGGCGCAACTAAAAATACAGTGTGCCTTATATCTGGATCAATATGGGGTAATCATTGTATGAAATTCCCTTACTTGCCAACGAGAAATAGTCTTTAAAGAACGATCGCGGGAGCTTCTTTCCTTAGAAAGAATAACAGGAAATACAATAGTTGAGCTTACCCACGTATTGATTGTGGCTAATGAAGTTTTATTCTGAGAAAGGTTACCATTGCCTATGGGTGTTGTGTGCACGAGTGTACTTCATTACCCAGAAAGCCCTCTTTTTGCATGCGCGTGGCGCGTTTCCTGGTCTTAGGAGAAACTCGTCTGTATTAATCGTTCCGTGCTCGTAAGTATTGTTATACACGAAAGATATGCAAAAAAGGTGGTCGCATCACGAAATTTTGACCGCATAACGGGCGAATTATTCGATCGAAATTTCCGCCGTAAGACGAGAATTTTGTATGACGAGTGGTCATATGACGAGGTACCACTGTATTTCAAATTTCATAATTGCCCCCACACGCTATGAACCAGTAGTATCCTTCATGTAAATTTGAAGTCAGTTACGTTAGGATAATTCCACTGTCAATGCTGTGGTATACTTGGATCATGCCCGACTGATGTAGCTGATGGAGGAGGGCCCTAGCCCATAAATTTAGACATGTTTAGTACACTTGGGCTTTGGCGGAGGTCTTTATTCTACTGCTAGTTGACTGTATGACACTCGACTGTCTTGGTTGTTGTTTTTACTCCTCTGCAAGCAGGAAGATACAAAACCACAGCCGCGTGTAAACGTTCGCATGATTTGACATTGTGGTGAAAAGCGTGCCGCTCTTTATTTCCGTGTCAGCATGTTTGCTACAAACGCGCCCACTCGAGCGCCTCCATTTGAGCATTTTTTTCCCGTAAGTGTCCATCAAGAGTCGGCGTCCATCTTTTAGAGACTGTTTCTGGTCCCGCCAAGGCCTCGGTCCAGGCGCCTCGGCCGCCGCTTAGCGCCCACGTGCTTAAGTGTTGTTGAGATGGTCTTAATTTATGGCAGCGCTCACTGTAAACACGCCAGGAAACGGCACCATGGTGACCGGGCTCAAACACAATCACAATGCGCCGGGACGGTATTTATAAGGTCTGCGTCGTCCGTGTCTGTGTGTGAGAGTGACCGTGAGGGTGTCAGTGTGTCCCTGTGTATGTGTTTGAATGACAGTGTGAATTTCTTTGTGTGAGTGACAGTCTTTGAGGGTGTCCATCGCCCTGTGTTTGAATGATATCGTGTGCGCCAGTGTGTCTCCGTCCACATCGGCATATGCTCATCAACACAACGTGCTGGCTTTCGTGCGTGCATGCGTTTCTTCGCAAAAAGTGTCGATTGAGAATGTTAACGAGCAGCCGTGTAATCACACGCTGGAAAAAGCACGATTTCCGCAATTAGCTAATCAGCATCCATTTCTTAATTGCTTCCTCACACTGTTTTTTTTAATGCAATTTGATTTTAATTCATTCATTCATACCTGTCAGTCAACCTTTGCCGATAACTGCCCTTATAAATGATTATGATTCCCCTTACAAACCCCCCAAAAACCTTCCAAACACCGTACGACGAAATGAGAAAAATTATGCTGTCAAAAGTAGTTGGGGGGGGGGGGGGGGGGGAACTGACCAAAAAAATACCCATCAAATACTTTCCTTCTTTTGCAATAATAATAAATACCAAAATATCAAATTAAGTAGCATCCCCCGCGACCCTTGTGAGGATAAATTGGTTCGGAAAATGAATGAATTATCTAACGATTATAGATTTTAAAAAGGCACCGTCTGTCCACATGAACGCAAACATAATAATAAAATGCTATAAAAAAGTATTGCTACTAGTTCCATTATATACATAGTACAAGCAACTTTAGCTCTGACGCAAGCATCATTTTGAAGCTGCCTTCACTGCAAAGTGGACCAAAAACAATGAAAATGTTCAGGTTAGGAATTCATCAAGAAACGTGTAAGAGCTAAAGACCTTCTTCCTGTGTCATACTAGTTTACCGCAGTGATGTAAAAAAAAAAAAATGCATAGTCGGAACACATTGCATTCACACATTGCACACATGAGCCTAGCTAGAGTGCATCACGTTGCAAGAAACGGATGTTGCACACGTTCTCTCTGTTTCATCAACTTCAATTTATGCTAATGTTAGCCCAGGCACAATTCTACAAATGTTTGGCGTTGTGTCCGCTGTAACCGAGCAACTGTAATGCAGCAAGTAGCCCGTTTTCCGTCTTTCACGGCCGTCTGTTTTTTTACCATGCGAGTATTTGCCATCAATAACGCACTGTGTTTGGACAATGTCACTAGGAAAGCAAAAAAAATGACACCTAGTTGCCGATTTAGGGATCTGCATCTGGATATTTTTCAACCTTATTCTCAAGGATTAGAAAAGAACAAATGTCTTACAGAAAGGTTTCTCTTCTAAGAGTAGTTTGGAGGGATTGCATTGTCTGTGTGAGGCTGAAAAGTAGAGCTGGGCAATGATTAAAATTTGAATTGTGATTGATATGATGAGAGTCTTCTGATTAAATGGGATTATTTACGTTGTCATATACTCAAACCAATGCAATAAAATGTAGGATTTACCCAATAGTCATTCCCTATACCATACATGGTAAGACTTGGTAAATGTAATGAGATGGAAAAAGGCTATTTATAACTGGGTTGCATATACTATATAGTAGCATACTACTTTTTTCGTTGGCGGCCCTGAAATTCAATTGAAGTACGTAACTACATTAGTTCATCTGTGAGCAAATTTTCCCGGCCTTAGTTGAAAACAGTTTTTTGGGCGAAATATCCAATCTGTCACTCGGCGCTTAATAACTCATAATAATTCTGTAAAATTTAAAGCACAATAAAGGCTAAGATTGTGGATCAAATATGCTAATTTTGCAAAAACTTCCAAAAAGGGGCGCCCTGTGCACCTGACAAAGAGCTACATGGGCTTGGAATGTAATGGTTTCACCCGCACACTTACTACCTGTCACGAGTACCAGCGACAAAGTTGAAAGCGCTTGCTGACATTTATCCACCGTATTGTTCGCGGCAGGAAGCCAATTAGCACAGGGGCCACCCGCTGTCGACATTTTAACCATCACGCCACCGTCATAGAACATCTGACGGTGGGAAAACAACTGCCATCTAGTACAATAGGGTCTGAGGCTGATGTTAAGACCCTTTCACAGTTTCCTTACAAGGTGGGAGACCAGACATTTATCTGTACAGTGGTACCTCTACTTATAAATGCTTCTACATGTGACATTTTCAGGTTATGAAACCTTTTAATTGGCAAATGACTGGTCCACTATACAGAAACAAGATCCAAGTTACAAAATCCTGCAAAACATCAATACATTTTCTGTATCTGTTATTTTATTTTGAAAATGTCGCAGTAGCGTTGCGTCCTGGTTGACAATCTCCCTACACTCTGCTGGCCTCCCAGTTTCTGTCTCACAACTCTATATGTGATCAATCGGGACAATTGGATCATTTTTAAAGGATATAGTTGGTAGTTTTTTTTTTTTTTGAGGACTTGGAAACGAAATTGAGAATTTACACAAAATACTGCTCTATTTACAAAAAATCTAAGTCACGAAACATGTTCTGGAACCAATTAATTTCGTAAGTAGAGGTAGCACCGTATTTACATTTTGAGCAAAATATCAGCTAACATTAGCGCCTAACTTTACACGCAGATGTCCTGCAGAAAGAAAATCTGGACCTAGCTATGCTAAAGGTACACTAAAGAGGCCTTTTCGCAGTCGCAATTCTGTTTCATTTACGTTTCCAATTAGTACTTTCAAAAGCATTCAAATTGAAAGTCAAATTGTCGTCCTGTCGTGATTCAAAGTGCCAATGTTGCACCTTCTTGTCCAAATAAATAATTGATGAGCTGCAAAAGGAAGCTTGCGACATTCCGAGGAAAACAAATACTTTTTTTATTTTTATTTTTTTAGTCACGTCAGCTAACAAACAACACCCGTCTTTAGACCCCCTCCTACCTCCTACTACTTCCTTTCTGGCTTCCTGGGAGGGGGGGGGGGGACGCCAGCACTTGAGCTTTTGAATTGTTTAGTCAGCAATTTTAGACAAAAAGCACTTAACGTCTCATATTTTTTTTTGTAGGTGTTGGTATTTTTCCCCTCTTTGTTTTTCCTGTTTTGATAAGTCACCTATATTAGGATATTCTAAACTAGGTGACTCAGTTGGTTGCACTGTTGTTATTTGCGGCAGTGTGTTTGTGTCTTTTAGTGATAGATGTGTTCAATCGTTGTCTGCTTCCTGCCAGCATCGCTCATCCTCACAGGAGATCGTTTCATACAGATATCTTGCATCAAAAGATAAGCCATGAAACTGAATATTTAGATCATATCGTGCGGTTACTGTGCTAACCATATCCATAGGTGATGGGTTACCACATAATTGCTTACACCTGCCTATGGCACGCATTTTTTGTTTATATATATGATTGGTAGATACAAAGAAATTCCGGTAGATTAGAAAAACCCAACATTTTTGCTGCTTAATTTTGAAAAATGGTACAGACGCTACGAACATGTCTGCAAATTGCGTTTAAGTCGAAAAATGTTCGTAAGTCCAATTTTGTATTTTTTTCCATGTAGTGCTTCTTGCCGCCGCTAATACCGACGCCTGGCGCTGTGAGGGCTCAGCTCACCCAGCATCTACCTTCTTCTGTCCAATTCGTTGCAATGCGGAAGTGCGTGAACGTATCTCCAGTGCGCAAAGAACCTTTTTCATTTGTATCATTAAATATCTCGTGCATCCATTATTGAATATGGTTGGTAAAAAGTAAAAGGCTTCTATTGAGGGAGGTACAAGAAAGAGGCAAGCCATTTCATTTGAAACGAGTGGCAATAATAACGAAGCTTGATGCGTGCGAGAGTGGTGAGCGTTTCACGGGCATACAACTTGAATGGTTCGACCGTCAGTACCATTTATAAACAGAAAGATCGAGCAGCAGGACCCAAATATTGAACGTTGCACAAAGTTTGCAAATAAATTGAATGATGCCATACAGTGCTACCGCATCATTTATGATGAAAAAAAGAAGAAAACTGTGCAATCGTCGTTAGATCGCTTCTTTCGGCCATTTTCTAATACATAAATCTCTCTCTCTCTCTCTATACAGTACTGTACATATTCTCTCCATTTTATTAAATGTTTTTTTCAGTACAAACCAATGTGTGTTACTTATACAAGCCTTAAACATACAAATGCACTTATATAAACCTTCAATATACTTATATAGGCCTTAAACATAAATTATAATACAAAATATAGCACTGAATCAACTTACAAACAAATTCAACTTATGAACAATCGCTCGGAACCTAACTCGTTCGTAAGTAGGGGAGCGTCTGTATTCCCGTTTCTATGGCAACGAGTACTATTCAATCAAAATGTAGCCGTCAATAACTTGAAAACTTCAGCCCATAATTCTGAAATACACATCTCTCTACATAAGTCTGCCAAATTTGAGAAGAACATATTGAAGCATTTGCAAGTCAAAGCAAAATTTGTAACCAAACGTACAAAAAAGTAGAAATGTAACCACACACAATATAATACATTTCAAGGTAAATTGTTGTATTGTGGATATCGCCCACATGTTATTTTTTGTGCTTTTGATAAATTGCCCATCAAAATAATTGAAATTGAATGGTGATATTGTCATTGTCATCATTCTTAGTGTAGCCCTTAATGTGAGTTTTTCCAAAATTGGTTCAAATGAATTTTAACAGGGGAATCAAAATGAAGTGTAAGTGGTAAAACTTTGTGTTCCCATTCATTCAAGTAAACGGCACCATTTCCCGCAGTGTTAAACGGGAACTCGTTATTTGAAGCCCCTTTCAGGCGGACTCACCACGTAATTAAAAGCCTTAACAAAAGAGCCATTATTTGTAAGATTGCGGCAACCTGTTTAAACTTTATACCTTCATTCCGGAATTCCCTTGCTTGACCCTACCCTCCCATCCCGCCTATTTACATGCCTACTCTCTCTCTCTTTTTTTTTTGCCGTTCATCATTCACAAATGATTGAATCAAAATGGCATGTGGGCGCAGTGCCCGTTAATGTCTTGTTATCTCACATGGGGTTTTTCACGGGGTAACGTGAGAGCCGCTTATAGATGCTGACGGCAAAATGGCGGTAAAAGCTCCCCTCGCCCTCCCTTTTTGTCCATTAAGCAATCAGGTAGTCAAATTGCGTTTGCCAAACCTTATTGTGGGAACTCATAGCATCACTTTCTCTTCAAAAGGCAATAATGTAATAAGAAATACAGCATATTTACAGTACATAAAATGTACATACATTGTCAAGTGAAATTCTCTAGACACCAAAACAATAAGGCATGTGATGAGGAAAATATAGTTTATTAATTATTTTTTTAAAGATGAATATAAAATATATTTATGTAAAAAATATTGTATTACATGTTGATTCAAAACCAAATGTTTAATAGAAATATTAAATCAAACGCTGGAAAAATAGGGTGAAATAATATGAATGCAATTGTAAATACTAACAGAGTGCACAAATATTGAAATAAAATATTGAAGAAAAATCAACTAAAATCAAGCTGGTATAAACCTAAATGTTGCAATGATTACACACCTTCACAAATACAAATCTAAAAAAATATATAAAAGTCATACAAAAAGTTGTAAATACGCCTATATTTTAACCCAAAAATATCATATACACATTACACAATATGGAACACTTTTAAACGACATCAATTCAAATATAATACAATACTAATTGTGGTTGTATGGATGAAAAAGTTTACCTAAAAAAACATATGCTTATGTATATGCTTATGTATATGCTTATGTATATGCTTATGTATATGATTATGTATATGCTTATGTATATGCTTATGTATATGCTTATGTATATGCTTATGCATATGCTTATGTATATGCATATGCTTATGCATATGTATATGCATATGTATATGTATATGCATATGTATATGCATATACATATACATATGTATATATATATATATACACAAAATTATCATGCTTAATTAATAATGAGACAAAAATATATTTTACTCAGTACATACTGTTTTATGAATAAATATTGGTAACAAAAATGTCATGTTTTAAAAAATTAAGCACATTTTTTTATTTTTGGAAATTCATTTTCCCCACTGATATTATTTTCATTTTAAATCTTATTTTAAAATACAAATAATATTTTTGTTGAATTTTTATTTATTTTTCTTGTCCTTTTCCCCTTGAGTTCAGCATTTTCCCCCTAAACACTAATATTTTTCATATAATATTTATATACTGTTTATGTAGTTTAATATATCCTGTACTGAGTTGTGTTTGGAGTCGTGCTGTGATTGATTGCATGGTGTGCTGCACTCCTACTTTTCATGTGCGCTGCTGACAGCCGGACTACGACGCAAACTTTCCACTGTGGCAAAACACAAACTTTGTTCCAGCAAACTTCATGTATCATTCTACGGACCTTGAAAAAGTGTCAGCGTGAAAAAAACCCCGAAATGTGTGTGGTGATGCTCTCAGCTGCCGGTTTTGTTGTTTACGTTAAGCGGAGCGAGCCGCCAAGCCTACGACGTAATGGAAGTACAATTTATGCGCTGTTTTCATTTGTGCCTGAAGTGGCCATTACTTCATTCAAGCACTTTTAACACGTATAAGGGACACTTTGGATTCTTAATATGATTATTTACTATTGGATTCCTGTTGTGTCTTTCAGTTTTCTGCTGGTTTTCAGCTGCTTGGTGCTGTCTGTCTTCTCCACTATCCCTGAACACCAAGGCCTCGCCAACCAGGGCCTCTTCATCCTCGTAAGATGCTCAAGCACACACAAAAATGCACAAAATACAAAAGTGGTGTTTTCAAATAATGTGTTTTAAACCTAACCCAATTAGTGTCAATCAATGCTTCTTTCTTTTTTTAAATTTTCATTTCAAGTACCGTATTTTTCGGACTATAAGTCGCAATTGAGTATATTTCGCAAGAGCCAAAAAATACACAATAAAGAGTGAAAAAATATATATTTGGGAGGACAGTAATATATTTTATCAGAAATTAAAAAACAACATAAGGTAAGTCATTAAAAAATGAAATACTTTTTTGTTAACATAAGATTTTTTTCAGATAATTATAGCCTAAATAACAACATAACGGGCTGTCGTGGACAGCGAGAGAGAAAAACACATCGCAAAATATGAAAAAACTGCAATTTATAGTCTGGGGAAAAAAATGGTCCAAACACACATTACAATTTTGAGATTTTAGATTATTTCAATGATTATTTAATGATTCTAATTGAATGGATTTACTCTGTGCATATAACACTGCTGTAGATGTTGAGCACAGTTGCAAGATTAAAAGCTTAACATTTGAGGTGGAAAGTGCTTGAAAAGCGTTTGAAGTTGACCTTAAAAATGGTGTGTAAACACGCACTCGCACACTTTAGCGTTATATTGTTCACAGAGCGCCGACTAAGCAGCGCGGGGGATTCAGGTGCTGTCAAGTGTGCAGGAAATGGCAGACACCGTCCACTAATCCTAATAGCCATCCCATAATAATCCTCCCTACCGGCCGCCATGATACGGACTCTTAATGGACGCCGGCCTGGCCTGAAGCGGCCCCGGCCTCCTCGGCTCCTCCCTTTTCGCTTTCCTCGCTTTATTCGGCGCCTTCTTCTCACGCCCGGTGAACGGCCGAGTCGATGAGCGGGCGCTTAGCCACTAAAGGAATTTACTCATGTCTTGGAAAAAGACCGTCAAAATAAGACCGTAATAGATATTAACTTCAGAGGTAATGTCAGCATTAACCTATTGCAACCTATTGAGGGTTGTTTGCTTTTGTCTTCCCTTCAAAATATTCCCAAAAATGATGCACACAAATGTCCTCACAATAGGATAACGCACGACCACTTGCCAACGAGGCGTAGTATATACTCCTCTCGTATTAGCGACCGCTCCGCCATTCGCACTGACTAACGGGAAAAAAAACACTGAAAAAAAATGCAACGCTCCGCCTAGTGCTCGTAGAGACATTACACGAGGGAGTTGCGACCAGAAAGACAGTGGCCATGATGTTCTGCTGCGTCCGCTGTATGCTCGTATATCAAAATTTGTCTCGTATCTCAAGATAAATATTTGCCCGAAATTTTACTCGTATCTCAAATTGCTCGTATGTCGGGGCACTCGTATGTCGAGGTACCACTGTATATTCAAATGTACAGACAGATTTTTAAAAAGTCCTCCAATCCGCTTACAAAGCATACTTACGTATACCTATCGTTATCATTGCATTAATTAACTAGAAATCTAAATCTGAATTTAGCATTTAACATTTCAAAATTTTTCTAATGTATTTGCTAACTTTCCCTGGCTGGGATTCATCTCTCCAGTCATGTTAAGTATTCTGTGTTTAATGCACTTATGATATTTCCAATCAAATATGTCATTTATTTTATTTAGCAGAAATACTAGGTGTATGTTGATCATGACTTTCACGATAATGGGTAACAGTATACGTTTTTTTTGGATAGCAAATATTAGTGCCGATAATACAAAATCTTCCATGTTTAAAATTTTGATTCAAGGTTCTTCAATATATAATATAATCCAATATTACTGTATGTTGACATTCAACACATTCAGTTAGATTTCTCCTTACGTGATAAATACAAGGCAAATGTATTTGACGGTTGTGTTGCAGAAACCTTTCAGGCATTTTAATGAAAACCATTCAAAAACCAAAAAAGGCGTATTTAAACGTTGATGTGGATGTCGATTTGATATTCGCCTAGCAAAGCGATCCAGATCGATGTTAACTCGTTGAATCCGTAGAACTTCGCTGCATCCTTTTGTTGTGTTCGTTTCGCAGGAGTTTGTGATGATCGTGGTGTTCGGCCTGGAATACTTCATCAGAATCTGGGCGGCGGGCTGCTGCTGCCGATATCGCGGCTGGAAGGGACGGCTGCGATTCGCCCGCAAGCCCTTCTGCATCATCGGTCAGGAGCTAGTCAGGAAATCCTCGGCCATCGCCGTTCTTTCCTCACTTTTTTTTCGTCGCTTTCTTTTCAGACTTCATCGTCTTCGTAGCGTCGCTGGCCGTCATTGCGGCGGGCACGCAGGGAAACATCTTTGCTACGTCGGCGCTCCGTAGCATGCGCTTTCTACAGATCCTGCGCATGGTACGCATGGATCGGCGCGGGGGCACTTGGAAGCTGCTGGGATCGGTCGTCTATGCTCACAGCAAGGTGGGAATCAATAAAGATGAAAATAATCAATAAAATACTTCAAAAATGGTCTGACAACAGTTTAGATGTAAACATTCTGACCAAGAATAAAACAAAAATGTGTATATACGTGTATGTGTATATATGTGTGTATGTATGTGTGTGTGTATATATGTATATATGTGTATGTGTGTGTATATGTATATATGTGTATGTGTGTGTATATATGTATTAACGTGTATGTGTGTATATATGTAAATATGTGTGTGTGTATATATATGTATGTTGTGTGTATATATGTATGTGTATGTGTGTATAAATGTGTATATATGTGTGTGTATATATGTATGTGTATATACATGTATGTGTATATACATGTATGTGTATATACATGTATGTGCATATGCATGTATGTGCATATGCATGTATGTGTATATACATGTATGTGTATTTACATTTATGTGTATATGCATGTATGTGTATATGCATGTATGTGTATGTGCATGTATGTGTATATGCATGTATGTGTATGTGCATGTATGTGTATATACATGTATGTGTATATGCATGTATGTGTATATGCATGTATGTGTATATGCATGTATGTGTATATGCATGTATGTGTGTGTATATATATATATATGAAAAATACGCAAAATTATAATGCTTAATTAATAATGAGACAAAAATATATTTTACTCAATACATACTGTTTTAAAAAAATAAGCAATTTTGGACGGGATTTTTTTTGTAAAAAGTATGTTTTTTTTGTAAGACTGTGCATGTAAGCAAGCAATGTACCCACATAGTCAAGATGTCAGCGTCACAGTGATATCTACAGATTCTTTTCAATTTAGTGCATACAAAACTGATTGGGCACCCTGTCCACTTTGGGGAAAATTTTAGACTTTTTAGTGCACCCTATTTTAATATGTACTGCATTGTGTTTGTATGGTTTATTATTGCTTAATAAGGGGAATTTCAATCATTAATAAGGGGAGCAATTGTAAAAACAATGAATTGTGATATCAATAAAAATTGACGGGAAAAAAACAAGTTATCACCCTCACATGGCTAACGCTAAACTTCCGCTGATCACGACTGCACTGGAATGCGATTATTGAAGATTTTTAATGGTAGTTTAATGGGACAAAAGCTCAAGAATAAGCAATGAGCGTCTGTTACGTACTCGCCGGCTGCCTGAAAGGCCAAAGTTCACTGGAAGGCTCATTTGGCGTCCAGCCTTTGTGCTGATAAGGACGAACGTGCAGCTCGAATGGCCGTTTGAAAGTGATTAGCGCATCGATATGAGAGTGATGATTAATGGGTGCAACAGCTGACTTCCTGTGCATCTCTCAGGAGCTGATCACGGCGTGGTACATCGGCTTTCTGGTGCTTATCTTTGCCTCATTCCTCGTCTACCTGGCCGAGAAGGACAACACTGACTTCAGCAACTATGCAGACTCCCTCTGGTGGGGCATTGTGAGTAGCAAGGAGGAAATCGCTGTGACCGCTTCATTTCTTACGCAGGAGTGCCAAGAGAGGAGCTTCATTAAGAAGCATGCATTTACAATGATGATATTTTGAGGTGCAGTTTCATAGGAAGGGCTTATTTTCTCTCTTTTTTTAATGTTTCACCTTTTTTACTCTTAACTATTCTGACATTCTTATTTTTGTGATGAGATTAATATATATATATGTATTGTTGAAATGTTTTTTTATGAATGAATTGGAGATTTCATTTTTTTTTAAACTTAATTCATATTTTTTTTAGTTAAATATGTGTATTCTTTGTTCCTTTATTTGTTTTTATTTTATTACTCCTTTTTGTTCTCAACTGTTCTTTTTTTAATATTGTTTTTATTCAATTTTACCTCTGTATGGTTGAATGGTTGTGATGAAAACACATCAGAATACAAGATAAACATGCAATATATATATATTTTTAATGTCTGTTTATAATTTCTAGATAACGTTGACCACTATTGGTTACGGCGACAAAATCCCTCGTACATGGCAGGGGCGTCTCTTGGCGGCTGGTTTTGCTCTCCTAGGCGTCTCCTTCTTTGCCTTGCCTGCAGTAAGTCTGTTATTTTATGATTTTTTTTTTTGTGTTAATGTATCCTGCATACAAGCTCCTGTTCTTACTCGTTTTCAATTTTAGGGCATTCTTGGGTCAGGCTTTGCCTTGAAGGTTCAGGAGCAGCACAGACAGAAGCACTTTGAGAAGAGACGCATGCCTGCTGCCAACCTCATTCAGGTACAAGCAGCTACAGTATACATGGATATATAGCATATATATACATATATGTATATATATATATGTATATACATACATACATATATATATATATATATATATATATATATATATATATATATATATATATATATGTATATACACATATACACATATACACACATACACACACATACACACATACACATATATACACATACATATATATATATATACACATGTATATACATACACATATATATGTATACATACATATATACACATACATACATACTTACATACACTTACATACACTTACATGCACTTACATGCACTTACATGCACATACATACACATGCACATACATACACATGCACATGCACATACGTACACATGCACATGCACATGCACATACATACACACACATACATACATACACACACATACATACACACACATACATACACACACACACACGCATACATACACATAAATACACACATATATGCACATACATACACATGCACATACATACACATGCACATACATACACATGCACATACATGCACATACATACACATGCACATACATACACATGCACATACATACACATGCACATACATACACATGCACATACATACACATGCACATGCACATACATACACACATACACATACATACATACATACATACATACATACATACACACACATACATACATACACATACACACACACATACACACACGCATACAAACACACACATACACACACGCATACATACACACACATACATACACACATACATACACACACATACACACATACATACACACACATACATACACACACACATACATACACATACATACACATGCACATACATATACATATATATATATATATATATATATATATATATATATATATATATATACCATAAATATATATAATAGTCTATAAAGTTGCTTGCGCAGTTGATGAGTGACATAACAATATTAAAGCAATTTCATCAGTCAAATATAGCAAGACAAAGTACAAATACGTATGCATATGATGTTTAAAAACTATATTAAAAAGTACATACTAACAGTAAACTCACGGCGAAAATTACATGATCGAAAATGCTGCAATGGACTTGACTAACAAAAATGGAGTCCGCCTGCTTTTGCTGTGTTGAATACGGTGTGTAATGTGATTTGTGTGTGTTCGCCTCGCCAGGCCGCCTGGCGTTTGTACTCCACTGACGCCAAACACTCCTATCTGACGGCCACCTGGTATTTCTATGACAGCATGCTACCGGCTTTCAGGTAATACTTTGGCCGCCCGCTCAATTGCGTGATTTTGACGTGTTGGTTAGACACGCATGTTTAGTAGACTTTTTATCTGCTGCAATTGCACACACACAAACACACACAAACATTGTTTTTGTAAGTGCGTGCCCCCCCTCCACTGACTCATGCTTTTAATAATCTCCCTCATAATTGTGAATTATCTCCCAATGACACGATCATTTGATTCTATTTGATTTACTTTATGACATTGTTCTTTTTTCATTAATTTCACTAATTTGCTCAAAAGGAGAGGAACTTGAGAGTCAATCACAAAAATATACAGTGGAATGTCCAAATTAGGCTCTGATTAGGAATTAATGGAAATGTATTTAGATTGCGAAAAGCTATGTCACAATTTACGTTTCATAACTTGAGCGTGAATTTGTATTTCTTTAAAATTCTATTTTCGATCATGAAAAAACTTGCTCAATAACAAAGTTTGACCCCAAAAATGATGATTGTCTGTGAGTGAATAAAAAAAAAGTTACAAAAACTA
Organism: Stigmatopora argus; assembly: GCF_051989625.1. NCBI lineage: Eukaryota > Metazoa > Chordata > Actinopteri > Syngnathiformes > Syngnathidae > Stigmatopora > Stigmatopora argus. The sequence goes on from NC_135407.1 coordinate 1,558,198, forward strand.
ATTCACATGAGTTTAGACAAAAAGTTGTGCATGGGACTTTTTAGTAAAATTTGTAAAATTTATCCGTTACTAAAAAGTAGCGGATACATTTTACAAATTTTAGACAACCAAGGTTCAAATAAATGTGTTGATTACTACATATTTAGATCAATGAGCTCTTTTATGAGTTCACAAAATAAAAATTGGTTGAAATTAGTTGACTAAACAAATTTGTATGCTTGGCTTTTTCTTAACAAAAAAAAAGTTAGATTTTAAATCTGAGACCGAACCAATTTGTTTCCAAAAAGTACATTGTCAGTTCAAATGCATGCATTCAGAAAACTAATTTGTCAACATGACAAATACATATTGCGTAACCAACTCACGATTGGACGTCATCAATTTTTATTCTTCCGCTGTATATATTTTTTTTCCCCCGATATTTCCTCTCCTTTTGCGCGCAGGACCATGATGGCCTTTTTGCATCTTTTGATTTTGCCTTCTTCATCCCCTGTTGTGTTGTTTTTTGTTTGTTTTTGTGTTGAATTTGTCATGTTTTATGTTTATTTGTGCACGTGGCCGTCAGAGAACTGACGCTACTGTTCAGTCACCTCCAGCGGCAGCGGAACGCCACCCAGAGGGCGCCGCCGCCGCCTTACAGCGCCAACTTCCACCACACGCCGCTGTCAGGGCTGCGGCCCTACAGCGCCCCCTATATGTCGGGGGACAGGTACGCAGCTCGCACCACGGCCCGCGTCATAGGGACATACATACTCCAACACACACACACTCAAGCTTTTGTGTTGCCATGCGGCTAACAATGATTGAACGCACTAACGCTGTTGCCCAAAAAATGGGCGTGCCTTCATCTATGTTTTCATCCTCCTCCTCCTCCTCACCGCTTTTCACTCTTCTTCTTCTCTTTGTCGCCACCATCACGACATCCACCTCATTTTGCCCTCCTCCTCCTCCTCCTCCTCCTCCTCCTCGCCAGGAGGCCAGAAGCGCCACGCAGGTTTGTGCCTCATGTCATCAGCTGCCATTTTGGGGCCCAGGGCCCATGCAGTTTTGCTTGCTTGACTTACTGGTGAATTCAAGATGAGCGACTTAAGTTGTTTTGGGGTGTTTGGATGAATTATTGTTGTTGATAGATATACTCATGAGGTGTCACGCATGCTTGCCATCCATCACCTGCTGATCCGGAAATTGATGATTCGCAGAGTGTCATTTTACGCCAAAAAGCGACATTTGGGGTTACAGACACTGGACAAACCATAAGTGCACCTGCAGAAAGAGTTTTGATGCAAAAATAGAAACGGCTGCAAGGCAACTCTTATGTATATGAAATGGTGAAAATGCTATAATACTGCTGGTTGATCTAAAAAATAAAAAAAGTCTGGTAAATGTGGTAGTGGCAAAAATATGATTACCGTATTTTCTGCACTATAATGCGCAACTTGGACTCTCAAAGCCCGGCAGTGCACCTCTATATATGGATCAATAATGGTTAATCACTGTATTGGAAAAAAACAAACATTCTGACTAAATGCATTAGATTGTGACGGTTCTAGTTGATTTCCATGCAATTGTGAAATGCATTTAACAAATCTTTCTTAAAAATTAAATTAAAATTGATGTTTGATGTTTACATTGGATTACATTGGATCAGATTACATTGGATTGGATTACATTGGATTATATTAGATTATATTAGATTACATTGGATTACATTGGATTATATTGAATTACATTGGATTATATTGGATTATATTAGATTACATTGTATTATATTGAATTGCATTGGATTATATTGGATTATATTGGATTATATTGGATTATATTGAATTACATTAGATTACATTGGATTAGATTACATTGGATTAGATTACATTGGATTAGATTACATTGGATTGGATTACATTGGATTATATTGGATTATATTAGATTACATTGGATTATATTGAATTACATTGTATTATATTGTATTATATTAGATTACATTGGATTATATTGAATTACATTGGATTATATTGGATTACATTGGATTATATTGGATTATATTAGGTTACATTAGATTATAATTTTATTTAATCCCGTATTCTGGAAATTTTCTTGGTTGCAGTAGCAAGACAGACACAGAAGACATTTTAGACCTAGGTAAAATAGTAAAATGATATTTTTCTGTGTAGGTGCATCTAATGAAGAGAGCAATCAGTGTTCCTTTGGCGCTTTTTAGGCAATTTGAAATGTTGAGCCCCCCCCTGCACCCTTCCATCCCTCACTTGCACTTTTTCCTGCTTCCTCCTACAATGGCCCTCCCTCTTCCCTGTACCTCCTCACCCTCTTTACCTTGTGTGTCTCCTCCTCCAGTCAAGTGCTCGCTAAAAAGCGAGGTCTCTTCCGGATTCATGCCGGACGCAAGCAGAGGTATTCGCGCACGCAGCCTGTGCACGACCGCCACCGCCATCCACTTTGAATATTTGATCGCTTGCCTATTGCATTCTTTTTTTGCGGACCAGAGTTGTTTTGTACTGTTCACGGAGATAAGTGAGCTTGAATGTGAAATTGCTGAGGGATAAAGATACCCCTTAACTTGATCGCAGTTTCTTTTAAAATTCAATTTATGGATGACCAGTAATAGTTTTTTAGGGGAAAAAAAAATCACTAACTTTAATTTCAATACCACAACAATAATTTAAAGCTCCTACTGTTACAAAAAAAGCGTTTCACATTTGACTTATTACAAACATATGACTCATTTTCACAAATCTCTATTTTATAGATTGTCATCTAGATTTTTATCATCACTGAATACAGTGATGATAAAAATAATTGAATATAAGTGAAATAAGATACTAAAAATAGGTGAAAATCATATTGATGTATGTATAGTCTTTGTTTTCCCCATTTATCCATTTTAAATACATTTTATTATTAAAATTGTGTTTATTTGAATTTAATGCGACTAAAAAATAAAACATTGTACTATTCTTCAATGTTTTAAATTCAAATAATTTTAAAAATGACCAATACATTAATTGTATACCTGTTTACTAATCCTTAGATTAAAAATTGCCAAGACATTTTTAAAAAGAAAAACACACATTTCTTAACCTAAACATATTTACAACGGAAATATATATTTTAAAATTAATTCAAATTATGAATGAATTTCCCATACATGCACAATTTACAAATACAGTAATCTATCGATCTGTGGTCCGCAAAAGTCGAAACTAAAATGAATATCTTAACATGACGAGATGTTTCGCGAGGCAACTTTGCCACGATTCAGCTCGCCGTTGCTCTTTTATTAATAAAGCATCAACGCGTAACGCATGTGCGGAAGTCGCCGATGTTTTACGAGCGTGACGAGTCCAGCATGTCTAATGGTAAGGCGGGCGTTTGGCTGGCCTTGCCATGAATCATTTAGCATGCCTCTTTTCTTTCTTTATTATTTACCAGCTCTTAAGTGCTCTCATGTTTCTCTCGGCATGAACATTTTCCATCAAAAATTGCCTATTGCAATGCTCATATCCACAACAACACTGCAATTTACCTTTTTTTTTTTGCCCCTCATGATAGGTAGAGGTCAGCACACACCTGTTATTATTTAAAAAGGCCTTCCATTAAGAGCCCCAAAATTTTATGAGTCCTATAGAGATGTTAAAAAGTTCATTGCTAAGGATATTGGAATGGAAGTTGTATTTTTAACTGATAAAAAAAATGAGGGGGGGTAGTGTGACCTGGAAATTAAAAAAAATAAAAATAAAAAAATTGAGTAATGATCGAGCAGCAGGACCCAAATATTGAACGTTGCACAAAGTTTGCAAATCAGTTGAATGATGCCATACAGTGCTACCGCATCATTTATGATGAAAAAAAGAAGAAAACTGTGCAATCGTCGTTAGATCGCTTCTTTCGGCCACTTTCTAATACATAAATCTCTCTCTCTCTCTATACAGTACTGTACATATTCTCTCCATTTTATGAAATGTTTTTTTCAGTACAAACCAATGCGTGTTACTTATACAAGCCTTAAACATACAAATGCACGTATATAAACCTTCAATATACTTATATAGGCCTTAAACATAAATTATAATACAAAATATAGCACTGAATCAACTTACAAACAAATTCAACTTATGAACAATCGCTCGGAACCTAACTCGTTCGTAAGTAGGGGAGCGTCTGTAGTAATTTTACATGTAATTGTTTTTTTTTAATATTGGAACAAATCAAAATGTTTCATGTAATTATTTTATTATTAGTAAAGAGTCCGAATAACACAAAGGTAAATAATTTACATTTGAAAATGTCTTCTTGTCATGATATGATTTTCATTTTTACTTAAAAAAAGATTGGCCATGTAATTAAAAGGTGTTTTACAGTACAGATATAATACGTCAAAAACAGTCATAAAAATGAGTGCACTAGTCAACAGACTAGTACATTATTTTACATGACAACTTTGTTATAGTATGAGAAATAAACTTTTAGACTATTATAGCTCATGACATTTACAATTAATGTGATGTAAAGTATTAACTCTTACCAAACCTTTTCACTTGCAAAATGTAAAATGGCCAAAAAGTTGTAACATGAGAACAAAATGCAAATTTAAACTTTAAAAAAGGCAAAATACATGTCATCATGTTACATAGAAAAAACATAAGATAAAAGCTTGATAATGTGTTAAAAAGTACAAAAAGAAAGTGTAAAATTGCTATAATGCAAAGTAGTATTTATGAAAATTAAAACCATCCTAAAAAGTCATTGCAGAAACAATAATCTGAACTATATAAAAGTTTTTAAAAAATCAAACAGCGGTGTGTAGACTTCTGCTAAGACCTTTGCTTGCATTTGTTTGGCTACGTTGTGAAACTTTCACAATCCACTTTTCCACATGCTCAAAAAGAGTATATCATTTCATTCCCCAAAACTGCGTGTTTGCGAAAATGTGCTCTGCTAATGGAGGAATGCGTGAATGCGTGAATGCGTGACTGCGTTGCTTTCCCAATGTCACTGCTTTGCGTTTTTGTTGACTACTTTTGTCCCGAGCGCGCAAGTTTGTGCAGGTGTTCATTTTTCAGGTGTGCGTGTGCACTCTGAAGTCCCCTTTTTTTTTTTTTTGGCTTAATCCGATGCGATTACGGGAGCGTGTCTTTTATTCCAATAGCATTTTTCAGCTTTTCCAGCGCCTGCCAAGTCATGATGAAGTAAAGTGGGCAGGCATGATTCCCGTCGCCATGATGATACTTTTTTTTTTAAACCAAACTCGCATCACTTTTATTAGCCGCATGGATTTACAGATCCCAAAGGGAGGGGAACAAAAAAACAAACAAATCAGCAATCCCGCACTGCATAGAAATAGAAACTGAACTCTTTTTTTTTTTCTCTGTCGGTCGGCAGCAGTAAACTCGGTTTCCGGGACAGGATCCGGATGAACAATTCCCGCTCGAGCCAAGTCATCCGGAACAAGGCGTCACCACAGGTGCCCGGCCAGAGCGTTAGGCACTCGCCCACCCAGGAGAACGTCCCCGAGGCGGCCAGTCCTGGCAAGGTGCAGAAGAGTTGGAGCTTCAACGACCGAACTCGCTTTCGGACGTCACTCCGGCTCAAAGCCAGGCCTCCTGTCGAAGGTATTACGCATTTTAGAGACTGACAAAACAAGTTTAAGTTCTGAATATTAAGATGTTTTGATTGATTGACTTATTTGATAAGGGACAGCACATATTAATGACATATTTACAGAGCTGCCAACCTCCGTCGACGTTTGGTCAACCGGACGTTTGGTAGAACGGACGTTCGGTAGAGCGGGCGTTTGGTAGAGCGGACGTTTGGTAGAGCGGACGTTTGGTAGAGCGGACGTTTGGTAGAGCGGACGTTTGGTAGAGCGGACGTTTGGTAGAGCGGACGTTTGGTAGAGCGGACGTTTGGTAGAGCGGACGTTTGGTAGAGCGGACGTTTGGTAGAGCGGACGTTTGGTAGAGCGGACGTTTGGTAGAGCGGGTTCGCGTCACGAGACTTTCATTTGTTTAACCCTAACCCTATTCACTCGATGTTAAATTCTATCAATTGCATGCGAACCCGTTCTACCAAACGTCCGGTCGACCAAACGTTGTTTGAATCAACAGAGGAATTGTGCAAAATAATATTGTGATATATTGCAGAATCAATTTTCCAAAACACCTTTCATTTGATAGTTGAGGGCCTGGGCGAAGACAGCGCGGAGGACAAAGGCTACTGCGACGTGGCAATGGACGATGTCATCCCTGCTGTCAAGACACTCATCCGAGCCGTTAGGTGAGTCACGCGTGAAATGACAGACTAAACGCTGCCTTATTCAAGAAACTGAGACGAGTCGTACGGTGTTTGTAAGGTTTTTGGGGGGTTTGTAAGGGGAATCATAATCATTTATAAGGGCAGTTATCGGCAGAGGTTGACAGGTATGTTACTGTAAAACAGTTTTTTCCCAATAAATATTTGTTCTGTTTTAAAATGAGGATTAATTCCCCCAAAAAATGCATAAAATATCCCAACATTTTCAAAAGTGGTTCATGCACATTATACTTCACCTCAAACAAATCTTTAAGGTCGTTAACTAGAAAAAAAATGTGCAATATAAGTCACAAAACTAACTTAATTATTTGCATCTTTTCATACAAATATACACTACACAATAATGATAGCTTTTACGGTAAAGGTCAGTCTTGTTTGGCCTTGGTGGGGGTCTTTCAACATTCTTGTTTTCAGACCGTTTTTTGTCACATTTGATGCTTTGGCAGTAATATTTGCTGCCTCTGTGAGAAGGAGACTGCCGGCATGTGTTAAATTTCAAAACGTTTGCATGTACGTGAGCAGCCAAGGCAACATAGGGAGGAAGACAATCCGTCACCCAAGCCAAAAGCTGCTTTCTGCACAATTGCTAAATAAATTGGGGAATAAATTAACACGCCAGGTGTTATATTTCTGTCGACAAGGGCAAGTTTCTATCCATTTGTTAGTGCAGGGGTAGGGAACCTATGGCTCGGGAGCCACATGTGGCTCTTTTGATGAGTGCATATGGCTCTGAACTAAAATATGGAAACCAGTGGTGTGAGAGCCGAGTCCCAAATGCACCAATAGGAGCGTCACGTCGTCATTTTTTTTTTCATTAGAGTCTTCTGCATCCATTCCCTCATTGATACTTATTGAACTCATTGATATTCATTGATTAGCAACAGCGTAACAACTTTGTGAAAATAATTCAGAGTCTTTGTATTTTAAAAGTGGTAAAATGACACACAAAAAAAAACATTTTCATGTATTTTTGATTTTTAAATTGTGTGTTTGGCTCTCAAGGAATAACATTTGAAAATAGGAATTGTGTATGGCTCTCTTCAAAAAGGTTCCCGACCCCTGCGTTAGTGCATTTGTCCACTACAGCCCAACTGGTCCCCAAACCGTCTGTACTCGGTATTGTTTCTCGAAGTTGACAAAATTTGCTGTTTGTGGAAGCTTCCAATCTGTATAAAATCAATTAAAACAGATAGATACAAACGTTGTTCATATCAATAGATTTGAACAAAATCCTCTTCAGTAATATAAAACCAATAGTTATGAGTTTGGTGTGTGTTTAAACTTACCATGTTCCTCCTCCTCCTCCTCCTCCTTGTTGTTGTGTATTTATAGGTAAAGGGGAGTTGAGTTCTATCCAGATCCAAACATTAAAGTGCCCTAATTTTTGCAACCCAAAAAAAATTCCTTCCCAGGTCTGTTAATTAAGATCTGTGCTTATTTTTTTTTCTCTTTGACTATCAGTTAACAGTTGTGATTCCATAAGTGCTCACACTGTCACGCTTTGCTGAGGCAGCAAATCCTGATAAGCCAAATGTCGCATCTTCATCCTCATCGTTACAATATATGTGCATGCTTTGCTCTTTTTGAAAGGCCTGTTTGTGAATGATAAGGTCATTGGGTACTGTAATTAATCTTACGTGGCGGGGGTTTCATTTTTTAATTGTGAGAGCGTCGGGGGGTGCAACACGACATAACCAGTGCATCTATTTGTGTGCACATCTGCAGGATTTTGAAGTTCCTGGTGGCCAAGAGGAAGTTCAAGGAGACGCTGCGTCCGTACGACGTGAAGGACGTCATCGAGCAATACTCGGCCGGACACCTAGACATGCTTGGCCGCATCAAGAGCCTGCAGATGCGGTAGTATGAGAAAAACATTCCCTGGATAAATAAATACATTTCTTTTGAAATGATGCCATGTGGCTTGGGTCAGGGTGGACCAGATCATTGGACGAGGTGCCGTACAGACTGATAAGAAGGCGCGATCTGAAAAAGGTGAGAAGACGCCGCCGGAACTGGACTCTCTGGATGAGCTCAGCATGATGGGACGTGTGGTCAAAGTGGAGAAACAGGTATAGTTCTTTGGTGATCGCACATAACGCGAACTAAGGCTATTGTACAGACGCTGCCCTACTTACGAACATACGACTTACGAACAACGGTACATACAAACATGTCTGCAAATTGCGTTTATGTCGAAAAATGTTCGTAAGTTCGATTTTGTATTTTTTTTCCGAGTAGTGCTTCTTTCCGCCGCTAATACCGACAACGCCTGGCGCTGTGAACGCTCAGCTCACCCAGCATCCACCTTCCTCTGCCCAGTTCGTTGGAGTGCGTAAGTTGCGTAAACTGCGTAAGTGCGTGACGTATCTCCAGTGCGCAAAGAACCTTTTTCATTTGTATCATTAAATATCTCGTGCATCCATTATTGAATATGGTTGGTAAAAAGCGAAAGGCTTCTAGTGAGGGAGGTGCAAGGAAGAGGCAAGCCATTTCATTTGAAATGAGTGGCAATAATAACGAAGCTTGATGCGCGTGAGAAAGTGGTGAGCGTTGCACGGGCATTGAATCGTTCCACCGTCTGTACCATTTGTAAACAGAAAGATGGAGCAGCAGGACCCAAATATTGAACGTTGCACAAAGTTTGAAAATCAATTGAATGATGCCATACAGTGCTACCGCATCATTTATGATGAAAAAAAAAAAAGAAAACTGTGCAATCGTCGTTAGATCGCTTCTTTCGGCCAGTTTCTAATACATAAATCTCTCTCTATATATACAGTACTGTACATATTCTCTCCATTTTATTAAATGTTTTTTTCAGTACAAACCAATGCGTGTTACTCATACAAGCCTTAAACATACAAATGCACTTATATAAACCTTCAATATACTTATATAGGCCTTAAACATAAATTATAATACAAAATATAGCACTGAATCAACTTACAAACAAATTCAACTTATGAAAAATCGCTCGGAACCTAACTCGTTCGTAAGTAGGGGAGCATCTGTATATTGCACTTTCTGTGACAGAAATAGACACATTTGCTCACTCTTCAGATTCAGTCCATCGAGGACAAGCTGGACCTGCTGCTCAACTTTTACTCGCAGTGCCTGAAGAAAGGCTCGTCGTCGCAGGCGGCCCTTTCGTCGCTGTTTCTGGACGCCGAACTGACATCGGACTACCAAAGCCCCACGGACCAAAGAGACCTCTTCCCCTCCGCTAACACGCTCTCACAGTCTGACAGCGCCACCTTGGAGTCGTAGCGAGACCTCTTTTCTTCTTGGTTAGTGTTTTTTTTTCTTCTCTTTTCAACCCTTCAGAGGGCAATGCTGGACTGAGGAACACACACCCCCCCACGCACGCCTCTTGAGGATCAACACTAGCTTGCAAAATTTGAGTACCACTGAATAGATAGCACACAATTATGGTCTCAAGGGTATTAAAACAAAGGTACTTTTTCCATTTTGTTTTTAATGGATTTTAGGATACTGTGATGAATGTAAGGCTCTGAGCCCACAGGCAAAAAAAAACAAAAAAGGAAAACCATCATTTCATGTTTGGCATCATGCACGCCAGAGCCATGTTTACGTTATGTTTGCGGCATTACGAGACGCGACGGGAGGCAGCGTCACCGAAAACAATGTTGCATGTTGTAGAAGACGTTTTTTTAGGGAGCTCGGCAAAAAAGGAGATGTGTGCCTTCTTCTGAAAGTTCCATACGGCGAATATATTTTCATCTTGTAAATAAGATCTGTTAAAATGAAGGAAGTGTAATTTTTTTTATTTTAACAAATGACGCACCAATTGACTGATTCTACTGGTCATAATATTATGTACACCCGCACTTTTTAAGTGTTGAGATCCAGTAGAATACTTTTAGCATTATAAAATGCTCTAGTAAATACTACGCCTCAATTAAAATAAAACTTAACTTAAACTACATGCCCATAGTAACCATTTCAATTCTCTTTTAATTAACTAAATACTTTAAAATAATGAATTTTACCAATAAAAGCTTTCCTCTAATACAACCTTACCTTATAAATCCCCCTTTACCTCTATTACCCCTCGTAACTATTTCATTTCCATTTTAATATTCGCTATTTACGACATACTTGGGACAACTAAAAGAGAAAAAAAATCAAACATCCTCCCTGAATAATTCCATATCTCATAAAAAATGATCTTTCCTTAAGCTTAAACTAATCTATCATTGGATCTCATCATTTTATTGTAAGGTGTGCCTAATAAAATCAACTATCATAACTCACTAGGCATGCAGCAACTACCTCTATGGCCACTGGAGGGCGCTAAAAGCGAGTGATTGCCTGACTGAAAGTATTTGCATGTCTCCTCTCTCACAATCTCTCTCACTTTTTCTCTCTTACTCTCTCTTTGCACGTTCTCTCGCACATGGCATCAACTTTTCGCTGTCGTTTTGACATTCCACAATACCAAACACACACACACACGAAATAAAGCAATAAAATGCTAAGCTACGCTCAAACAGTCTTCCACTTTCTTCCAACGTTGTAGCCGATTTTTTTCCGCACTTGATAATGATGTTATGCGTCCGCCAAGAATAGAAGTAGCTCACGTGACTAACTTATTAAATTATTTGTGTCAATAAAAGATCTTTAGACCGTATTTTGCCCAAATTGTCTCTTTTTTAAATTTGTGATATGAGTTAGTGCAACAAAAAAAAAGGGTCAGGGTTTTCGGATTTTTCGATTGGAAGATGCACGTGATTTTCTTTTTTTGAATGTTTTGTTTCTCCACATGGAATTTGACAGAGGAAGTTTTTGGAAAAGGTGAGTTTTTATTCTTCTTTACAGGTTTGCTCATCTGTGTGATTTATTGAACTTGATTGTATCTTGTCACAGGATTACCTGGATTGATAGAAAGGGAACACGCTTGGAATGCTGGGAAAACGTAAAAAAAAAAAAAAGTGAGTGATGACACACACATGAAAACAGAGCGATCAAATGTGACTCAATCCGGTTTGCGGTTTCCTCTTTCCTCACTCTCGGATGAGACAAAAGTTCAACAATTGTGTCTGCCGACTTTAGTTTCGTTGATTGAGCACAGGCCAACTTTTTTTTAGACACTTATTAACAGGTTAAAGGTGGCAAAGGTTTTTTGACATGACGTAACAGTGATGTAATTGTTTGAAAATAACTGCTTGTTAAGCATCCAATCGATTAGTTTAAGACATTCCACATCATGTTGGTCTCTGGTCACTTTTATAAAACCTGTGTACCATAAAACTAAAAAATGACAATTATACTACTAAACACTTACATTTTTTTTTTAAATTACGCTTCATGCCAAAAAGTTCCCTTTATATATATATATATATATATATATATATATATATATATATATATATATATATAAATGACAATTATACTACTAAACACTTACAGTTTTTTTTAATTACGCTTCATGCCAAAAAGTTGCCTTTATATATATATATATATATATATATATATATATATATATATATATATATATTATATATATATATATATATATATTATATATATAATATATATATATATATTATATATATATAATATATATATATATATTATATATATATTATATATATATATATATATTTGTCTGAAAAGCTCCAGTATTTGTATTTAATCATTAAATGCTGCTAGGAAGTGGATTTTACCCAATTTTTGTGCATTGATTTAATGATTATTTTTTATGTGTCGCAGCTGTAGCTGCAGTCGAGGTTTTATAGCCATTAAATAGTTTTTGAGGGTTGGATTGATTCGCTCAACTACTTATTTATTCGTTTCTTATTTATTTGTCTGTTGTTATTTGTGCTCTATGTGGTGAAAGCTTTAAATCTCATTATACCTGTATAATGACAATAAAAGCATTCAATCTAATTCAATTCAATGCTGCTTTATAGCATCAAGACCACAAAAATGCCACGTCATCTTCAAAACATAGACATTGAGTTGGGAGGACAAAACACCCCTTGGAGCGTGGTTACGCCCATTGGTGACGTGGCTGAGTTAATTAAGCGCATGCGCAGTAACCGTTCCTTCTCCAACGCCTTTCCAACGCCGACCGTCGACGATCACGCCAGAGGTAAGGAATGGAGCAATTCACTGGCCTAAATGGGTTTTTATCACGGTATCGGGAGATTTTTCAGCAATCAATTGATCCCCAAAACGCCAACAAATCTCTTAGTTTAATGCCAGGTTTAACACACCGTCGACAATTTAAATTTGGGCTTCTTTTCCCCACCGGCTGTGTGCCGAATGTTACTAGTTAGCATTAGCGTTAGCGTCACGATTTGACTTTGAAAGTATGTTGTCCGTTTTCTCTCCATTATTGAGTCGTGTACCAAGACTTTAAATTTAATCAAATAACGCCGAGACATCAACCGACAGTTTGCTGGGTAAATGCTCACTCTAGAATGACATCAAGAGGCACGATGTTGTGTTTTGTGTAATGATAGTTTTCATTGCAAGTGACAAACATCCGTTGTTCTGTTTTTACAAAAAAATCACTTATACAAAACTGTTAAGCCAACTTTCTCCTAGCTGTTAACGTCAGTCTGTATATTTAATCGCCGTATACAAAACTATTAAGCCAACTTTCTCCTAACTCACTGGTGTCAAAGCGGCGGCCCGGGGGGCAAATCTGGCCCGCCGCGTCATTATGTGCGGCCCGAGAAAGTAAATCATGAGTGCCGACTTTCTGTTAGGATCAAATTAAGATTATACATGTATATTATATTTCCTCATTTTCCCCTTTTTAAATCAGTAATTGTATTTTTTAATCCTTTTTTCCTTAGTGTTTTTAGTTCAACAAGCATTTAGTAAAATCTAAAAATAAATATATTTTAAAATTTCTGTTTTCCACTCTAATATTGAACATATTCCCAAAAATATTTTGTTTCCTTTTGAAATGAAAAACAAATTACTATAAGAAAAGGAAAAATAGCACTTGGCACTCGCTAACTAATTTTCATTCTTTATCTTGATCGTTTATTAAATTTCTTGTAAGATTTCTCTATCCCGTAATTGTTTGGCAACCCCCAAATACCTTGGTTAAATCAACTTTTCCCTGTTTAGCATCAAGATAGAACTACTCCCCCCCGAAAAAAAAAAACTATGCCTATCTGTTGAATCTCCAGACTCTATATATGCTAACTTATGCTTTTTGTGTGTGCAATTTTTCCCTGTTTAGCACCAAGATGCAGCTCTTCTAGCATGCCTAGAGCACTATTGAGGTTATAGAAGAGGAGACTGGACCAGGTAAAACTACACACAAAAAAGTTGAATCTCCATTCTAACTTTTGCTATTTTTTTTGCATGCAACAGGCCTGAGAGATCTTCCTCACAAGTTGCCCACTTGAATCATATGGTGTCTCTGTACTTCTGAAAATCCAAATTAAACAAAAGCCTAAATCATGGTGATGTTTCACTGGCCATTCATTTCCACAGCTCTTTGACTAAATCTTTAAGGTAAGAAGGATCTCAGTTAATGTTAGAGCAGGAATTCTAAGTATTTATTACCCCATCTTTTTTCTAATTTTATTTTCTGCGTTTATTCCCCCATCTTTTTTTTCAATTTTTTTTTCTAAGTGTATATACCCCATTTTTTCTTATTTTCTGCATTTATTCCTTAATTTTATTTTCCCAGTGGATATACCCCATTTTTTCTAATTTTATTTTCCCAGTGTATATACCCCATTTTTTCTAATTTTATTTTCCAAGTGTTTAATCCCATCTTTTTTTTCAATTTTATTTTCTAAGTGTCTGCATTTATTCCTTAATTTTATTTTCCCAGTGGATATACCCCATTTTTTCTAATTTTATTTTCTAAGTGTTTAATCCCCCATCTTTTTTTTTCAATTTTATTTTCCTAGTGTTTATTCCCCCAGCTTTTTTTTTCTAAGTGTATATACCCCCAGTTTTTCCCTAATTTTGTTTTCTAAGTGTTTTACCATTTTTTTTAAGTTTTATTTTCTAAGTGTGTATTCCCCATTTTTTCTTTTCTAATTTTATTTTCAAAGTGTATTTTACAAAAATTAATTGTAAGTGTAAAATTGTTTTGTGAACCTTTAACTAAAATGTCTTGTCTTATGTCTCTACAGGTGGACAAATCAGAGAAAAGACTGGCTACACCAATCAACACAATGTAATGCCAACAAAGTATACTAAAGTTGAAATGTTTACCTGTAAATAAATTTCTTTTAACTTGAATTGTTACTTGCATTTTTTGTTAGATAAAGACAAACATGTATACATTGAAAAACTTTTATTTTGAAAAACTTTGGAGATAGGTTCGCGCAGGCCCTCCAGCATTTTGAAAAATCAGTTTTGCCTTCATCCATTTTCAAATGGACAAAGAAACTCCCCTTGGCACCAGGTGAAATTCTGAAAACAAAAAAGGGGGGTCAATACACAAAGTTAAGTAAAACACCATTCGCAAGGTCTTACCTTTTATTTTGAAAAACTTTGGAGATAGGTTCTGGCGTAACACCCAGCACCGAGAAATGGGGGGGTGCATCAGACTATCTGTACATAGGCAGGAAACCTTGTCCCCCTTGTGGAATTCTGGAAAACAAAAAAAAAGGGGTCAATACACAAAGTTAAGTAAAAAACCATTCACAAGGTCTTACCTTTTATTTTGAAAAACTTTGGAGATAGGTTCTGGCGTAACACCCAGCACCGAGAAATGGGGGGGTGCATCAGACTATCTGTACATAGGCAGGAAACCTTGTCCCCCTTGTGGAATTCTGGAAAACAAAAAAAAAGGGGTCAATACACAAAGTTAAGTAAAAAACCATTCACAAGGTCTTACCTTTTATTTTGAAAAACTTTGGAGATAGGTTCTGGCGTAACACCCAGCATCGAGAAATGGGGGGTGCATCAGACTATCTGTACATAGGCAGGAAACCTTGTCCCCCTTGTGGAATTCTGGAAAACAAAAAAAAGGGGTCAATACACTGAGTTAAGTAAAAAACCATTCGCAAGGTCTCACCTTTTATTTTGAAAAACTTCACTGATAGGTTTTCGCGTAACACCCAGCACCGAGAAATGGGGGGGTACATAGGCAGGAAACCTTGTCCCCCTTGTGGAATTCTGGAAAACAAAAAGGGGTCAAGGTACAATAGATTAAATTACATAAAAAGAAATACAGACTAGGGCCTAATTTAACTAAAAAAAACTACATTTAGCTTTTTTTCTATAAAATATCAAAAGGGTATCCATTATTTAGACACTCCTGATGGTCTGGTTTTCTTTTTGTCTCCAGCAGAGACTAAAAAATGATCTGAATCTTTAAAGGCCCCAATACAGTCTATTTTTCACGTTTTCCTCCACAAACAAATAATCAGGATCTTGATGTGGTGGGAAATATAGAAAACACACTGGACAGGGGCCCACAAGGTACAAATTACATGAAAATAATACATAAAATAAATCCTACTTCTGCCTTGAGGTTTTTCAGTGAATTATTTCAAATCCATTCATTCTTAAAAATAAATATCCAAAAAGCTTCCGTTTTTCTCTTATGCCGAGGAAAAAAAATGTTTAAAGGAGTCAAAAATGACACCTGCACTATTGTTGAATAAATGTCTTAGTTTTTGTCAAAACTAAAAATGAAACGGTCCAAGCCCTGAGGTCTTTAAGAAAGTTAACGGGGTAAAAGTATATAATCTATTCGAGCGCACAGTTAAACTACATGGCAGAATTTTTTGTACCAATTACCAATTTGGTCATACGCAGTTATCTGGGTATGATGACAAAGCCTATGTTAGACTATTATTTGTAAGTTCAGAAAGATGTGAAACTCACAAGTGGAAGCTACTCCTACATTTGCCACTATAGTATTTTTTTTAAAATTAAATTCAATAGTGATGACCCTACTTTACAGTTTTTCATTTATCGCAGCCATGTCTGGTCTATATTAACCGCGATAATCGAGAGATTACTGTTTATTCCTTACACGTCCACTAATGGCATTTGTGTGGGTGACTTATCCACAGGTTTTTGCTATTAAAAAAAACACCAAGCTAGTTAGTGATTTCATTCAAAAGTTGAATGTATCATGATGAAAAACGAGCCAATTGCGCAAAGCCTTGAATACTGAACGCTGACGTTTAAAATATTACACGGATAGAGAAAATCGGAACTATTTAAAAATGACTCACTTTGTTATGGCGTCGACAAGATGCCCCTTTCTGGTCGTTTTGGCTACATTCTTGATGTTTCCCAGCAGTCTGTGCTCGTTGAGGGACTGAAACACACAATGGAATGATTTCTTTTTAAACAAAGAGCGATCGGTAACGCAATGTAGCCAATTTGTTTGCAAACATTTTGCTGTCTGCACACGCATGGGGCTAGCTAGCTACATCACGTCAACGAATCATGCTCTTATCACTCTCAAGACGAGAAGTGGGGCTTCGAAATCCCCAAATGACAACGTACCGAATGTGCTGCATCGTCCTGTGAGAAGTTTGTCAGGCTTTCTTCGGCAAATCGTCACTTTTCAGCTGCTCTCTCTCTGGAGTGCACGACCGTGCTGCCTCCAGGCTCGTAAGCCATTTTGGGTTTGACGTCGACTATTTGAACTCTGACCTCGGCCACGCCTATTAAAGATACACACACACAAAATATAAATTGTTTTCATAATAACGTGCGTTAGTCAGCGTGTGTGTGTGTGTGTGTGTGTGGGGGGGGGGGGGGGGGGTTGGGCTGTAAATGTTTTTTGGTTGGACTTTAATACTTAAAAAAATACATTGTTTTCATAATAACGTGCATTAGTCAGTGGGTGGGGCGGGGGCGGGGCTGTAAATACGTGTTGATTGGGCATTCATACTTAAAAAAACATTGTTTTCATCATAACATGCATTAGTTAGTGGGGGGGAGCTGTAAATATTTTTGGTTGGGCTTTAATCCTTTAAAATACAGTATTGCACATTAGGAACATTGTGATGACATGCACTTTAGTGTTTGTTTTTTACTTCTAGACATTTAAACAGTGGCAGGCCGTCAGGGCCTTCAAGGCCTTCTCTGCTAGCCTAAGAAATAGCTGAATCATATATTATATTTTGTCCATCAATACTTATTATTCCAAATGGTCTGTTAGCTTCCTTTCATTGCTTTCCCCCCCCTGGTTGCACTGCTTCCAGATGTGTGTATTCATAACATTTTCGGGCAATGTTTGCCCGTACGCCATTGACGTTCATTGCTGTCTTTTCCCGGGAAAATCACCCCCCTGGCCCGGTTGTAATATCTGAAAAGCTCCAGTATTTGTATTTAATCATGAAATGCTGCTAGGAAGTGGATTTTACCCCATTTTTGTGCATTGATTTATTGATTATTTTTTGTATGTGTCGCAGCTGTAGCTGCAGTAGAGGTTTTATAGCCATAAAATAGTTTTTGAGGGTTGGATTGATACGTTGAAGGCGCTACGAGAAAATGCACGGAGCGCCACTGGTAGTACTATATAATATTGAGCCGCCTGATGGTGAGTGCGAATGGGTATCGGTCTCTCTGTGTGCTCTACGGATGACTGGCGACCAGTCGAAGGTGTAGTCTGCCTTTCGCCCAAAGTCAGCATGAATGATTATTTTTCAAAATAGGGAAAAAAAATACAATGATGATTAATAATGTAATACAACTAATAAGTGCCAATAGTTCCATTTTTTGAGCTGGGATTGGCTCCAGCACCCTCGGCGAGGATAAGCCGTTCAGAAAAGAAAGTCATATTTCAGGTTACTCCAGGTGCGCCCCGCCCACTCGTCCTCAGGTAACGAGGCGAGGCGCTCTGGCGGAAATAAAAGCAACGCAACTTTATTGAACTCAAGGTTCATCACGGCACGGAAGAACAGAAACACACAGCACACACACACGACGGTACACGGATGATTGGCAAGAATTCAGCAAAAGAATCGACCCTTTACAATTCTTCGAAATTTAACAACCTGATGTAAGCAGAAACCAAATGAAGACCAGAATGTTTCTACATCTGTTCGCTTTCCTAAGCTGGTCTCCGCTCGTTATAAACGCAGGTGAGTTTTGATTCACCTCAAAGGTAAGTATAAAAGTCGTTGTTATTGATGGCATTTGTTGACAATTTGAATTGAATTGAATGCTTTTATTGTCATTATACAAGTAAAATGAGATTGAAATCTTTCACCGCAAAGTGCACAAATAAATTCTATCAATAAATAAGTAGTAGTGTGTTTGTTTGCGACATTGTGAGCCACCATAAATAAGTAATGGCAGTGGCTCCTTAGACGGTAACCGATCAAATAGCCTATTTGGCCCCATATGGCTATTTAGACGGTAAGAATTCTGTGTGGGGTAAATAGTAAGAAACTCCAGCTACGGAGCCACTGCCTAAAATAATAGTCATGAAATCCCTATTCACCTAATGTTAAAATCTATCAATTGGCAATAACACATCAAATTTCAATAAGATTGGTTGAATGGTTTAGAAAATCCCCTATTCACTCAATGTTAAATAATAGGTTACCGTAGTGTTTTTGTTTGCGACGTTGTGAGCCAGACAGTCCGGTTTTTTCACCGTTCGAGCCAAACTGGGGCGCGTCAAGAAGAATTTCATGGCCAAAAGCCAAATCTTGATCCAAACAATGTACAGTGGTACCTCGTCATACGACCGTTCGTCATACGGAATGCTCGTCTTACGGGGGAAATTTCGATCGAATAATTCGCCCGTGATGCGGTCAAAGTTTCGTGATGCGACCAAGCCAGGTTGCCATGGCATTTTTTTTGGCATATCTTTCGTGTATAACAATATTTACGAGCACCGGATGAGCTATTCAGACCAGGAAACGCACAACGCGCATGCGCGGTGAAAAGAGGGCTTTCTGGGTAATGAAGTATACTCGTGCTCGCAAAAGTATCCCCGGTAGCAACTCTATCATAGGCGCCGTTCGATGGGACGCGAACACAGATGCTACAAGCTAAAAGGAGCCGCTAGCCAGCGCCCCTGTAGCTCCCATGAGAAATCCGACTCGGATCGCTGCCGCCTGTGCGACGAGGAAACAGAGTCGTCTGAACACTTATGGCTCCGCTGTCCGGCCTTAATGACCGAACGCTACCATCGCGGCTTGGGCAACTCCCTGGATGAACTTATCCGTGTTCCAGTGGCAGCCCTAGCGCTGCTGAGGGTAATCCTCAGGCGCCTGAGGTGAAAAAGAAGAAGAAGAAGAAGAAGAAGAAGATGAGCAGCGGGGCGATCCCTGATAAGACTGCTTGCTGCTCGTTGGCAAGTGGTCGTGCGTTCTCCGATTGTGAGGACATTTGTGTGCATCATTTTCGGAATATTTTGAAGGGAATAGTACGACAGCAAACAGCCCATCGATAGCGAACGTGAGGGTGGAGTGTTTGTTCTGTTTACGAGTGCGTTGTGTGGAGAAAAAAAAAAAAACGAAGCCCCTCTCCCCTCGGCGAAATCCGGCCAATTTTAGTTAGATTAAACACTTTATTTCTATTAAACCACTCGTTATTTATTACTTTGTCAATATATGGCGAATTATAAGAAATAAAACATTTTTTTTCAATCCAATATCCTGTTTCTGGTGTTTTTTTCAGAGAGTTGGAACGAATTAAATTGTTTCCCATTCATTTCAATGGGAAACTTTACCTCGAGTTACGAGTAACTTGTCATACGAGCTCAGTCCCGGAACGGATTAAGCTCGTATCTCGAGGTACCACTGTACATGACCTAATAAAAAAAAAAACATTCCGAGTGAGATTGTATGCTAGTAGGAAGGGACTTTTATATTGTCACACAAAAACAGGCAATTTTGAAACCCCCCTGACATGTTTTTGTTGACAGAGACTCACAGCCTGATGTACATTTACACGGGGCTGTCGCGGGGAGCGCTGCAAATTCCCGGCGCTCATCAGTTCACCGCCATGGGCATACTAGACGGTCAGATTATCGACTACTACGATAGCGAGGTAAAGAAGAAAGTCCCCAAGCAGCCCTGGATCCAAAACCAGATGAGTCCAGACTACTGGGAGCAGGGCAGCATGTCTCGGAGAATCAAAGAGCAGTGGTTTAACGTCAACGTGGACATCGTGTGCAAACGCTTGGGACACAACTCCTCTGGTAGGACGCTCGCCGGTCAAGCTCGGACGCTCGCTGACGCCCCGCCGTCGTGGTTTTGCCCCCCCCCCCCCAGATGTGCACGTCCTCCAATGGCGGCACGGTTGCTCCGGAGAACTGTTGCCCGACGGAAACGTGGCCTTCCGCGGCGGCGTGGACGGCTACAGCTACGACGGCGTGGACTTCCTGTCCTTCGACTGTAAACATTCCGAGTGGGTGGCGGCGGTCAAAGCCGCGGAGGAGTCCAAGAGGAGCTGGGACGGCATGGAACTTCTTAAGGAGTACACCCGCGGGTACCTGGACAAGGAGTGCGTCACCTGGATCCAGCGCTTCCTGCAGTACAAGCGCAAGCAAGAGTCAACCCCGCGTACGTACGCCGTCCCATTGCAGTCGGGCGGAAATCCCATCGCCATTGAAAGTCGTCCTTTTTCGTTTTAGCTGCGCCAACCGTCGAGGTCTTCGGTAAAATGTCCCCTTACGAGAGCGGCACGGTGGTGCTGAGCTGCCACGCTAGCGGCTTCCTCCACAAGGACGTAAGCCTGGAGATCCGGCGCGACGGCCGCACGCTGGTCAAAGAGGATGGCGTGATGTCCACGGGCGTACGGCCCAACCACGATTGGACCTTCCAGAGCCGGTCCAGCGTGGAGATACTCCAGAGCGACCGCGCAACCTTCACCTGCGTTCTGCGACATTCGCCTTCCGACCTTCACGTGGAAAAGATTTGGGGTGAGCCGGCAATGAAATACGGTGTTACCTCGAGATACGAGCTTAATGCGTTCCGGGACTGAGCTCTTATGTCGATTTTCTCGTAACTCAAACGGACGTTTCCCATAGAAATGAACTCAAAACAAATGAATTCGTTCCAACCCTCTGAAAAAAACACCAAAAACAGGATATTGGTTTGGAAAAACATTTTTATTTGTTCTAATTCGCCATCTATTAACAAAGTAACAAATAACTAGTAGTTTATCAGCACTAAAATGTGTTTAATAAAACTAAAATTAGACGGATTTCGCGGAGGGGAGAGAGAGAGAATTTTTGCACAGCAACGCGCTTGTAACATAACATAAGCAAATTTAAACGAACTTGGATTACGATGCAGACACACTCAAAAATACATTTAATCTAACCTTACACTAAACTTAATTCTAATTTAGTTTTAAATTTTGATACCTTTCTTCTCCCGGGTCGGCTCTATTGGCCCCGCCTCCACCCTGACTTTCAAATGCAACCTATTGAGGGTTGTTTGCTTTTGTCTTCCCTCCAAAATATTCCCAAAATGATGCTCAAAAATGTCCTCACAATAGGATAACGCACGACCACTTGCCAACGAGAAGTAGTATATACGCCATTCGCACTGACTAACGAAAAAAAACTGAAAAAATGCGATGCTCCGCCCAGTGCTCGCAGAGATATTACACGAGGGAGTTGCGGGTGAGAGACAGTGGCCATGATGTTCTTATGAGCAGCCTCTCGCGTCCACTGTATTCTCGTATATCAAAATTTGTCTCGTATCTCAAGATAAATATCTGCTCCAAATTTTACTCGTATCTCAAATTGCTCGTATGTCGGGGCACTCGTATGTCGAGGTGCCACTGTATTTGTACCGACTGAGCGTTGAACCAATGTTCATCTTACAGATGGCGGGATTTTGGGGAAAACCTCCCTGGAAGTGAGTGTCGCCGTGGGCTTGTCCGTGGCGCTGGGGGTCGCCCTTTGTATCGGTTTGCTCATCTGGTGCCGTCTGAGGAAATGCAAAGGTGGTAGGTGAATGCGGGTGTACAAAATCATAACGCAAATCAATCATCGTCATTTTCATTTTCAGGTGCTGCAGGCAAAGTTTCCACCAAAGGTAATTTCTCTGAAACTGATGACATATTTTCGTCCACATGATAATGATGATGTTGTTTTTGTCCCAGGAACGGATGATAAACTTTGTAACAGTGAGAAAGGTAATGGCCAAACACTTTCTTAATTCTTATTCAAGACGTCCAACTCTTAAGTGTCAAAATAAATTGGATGTCTATCCCTGTCTTGAACTCCCGCGTTGTTGTTTTTTAATTTTTGTATTCTTCTTTCAGCCAAACTGAAAGGATCGAGCCAATCTTCGCAATCTTCTCTCTCCTCCAATTCCGGTAAGTGGACAATAGGAAGCGGTGCTTGACAACATGAAGTGAAAAAATCTTTGATTGTTTCTTTGTAGGCGGAAGCTCTGAGGGGAGCAGCGATAACGTGAGAAAGTCGGCATGGACGGTAACGAATGATGACGAACGTTGACTAACGAACCCTCTCGCAACAGACGGAGACCCTCCTCACTAGCGGAGGAGCTACGCCCGATGACGATTCTTTACAGTCAACATCCAGTGATTTGCTGGCCGTAGATTCCTGAAGTCAGCTGGGATAGGCTCCAGCACCTCCTTCAACCCTTTTTAGGATAAGCAAACTAAATGCATATTTCAGCTATATCATTTGTCTTCTTTTCTATTTCAATTATTAGCTGTTCTTAAATGACTTGATTTAATGTGACATACGTATACGTATATACAGACGCTCCCCTACTTACGAACATTCGAGTTAGGAACAACGGTACATACGAACATGTCTGCGCATATGGCATATGTCGAAAAATATTCGGAAAAAGATGCTGTAAGTTAGATTTTGTATTGCGCGCCTTTTTCCGAGTAGTGCTTTATCGCATCATTTATGATGAAAAAAAGAAAAAAACTGTGCAATCGTCGTTAGATCGCTTCTTTCGGCCAGTTTCTAGTAAATCTCTCTCTCTCTCTCTAACATACGTAGTGTGTATACAGTACTGTACATATTCTCTCCATTTTATTAAATGTTTTTTTCAGTACAAACCAATGCAGGTTACGTATACAAGCCTTAAACATACAAATGCACTTATATACACCTTCAATATACTTATATAGGCCTTAAACATAAATTATAATACAAAATATAGCACTGAAGCAACTTACGAACAAATTCACCTTCCGAACAATCGCTCGGAACGTAACTCGTTCGTAAGTAGGGGAGCGCCTGTATTTGTTTTTTTACATTTTCAGTAGGGTTCAAGGTTTTAAGTTAATGCATACAGCTACATCATTTGTCTTCTTTTCTACTTCAATTATTAGCTATTCTCAAATGACTTGATTTAATGTGACATCTACGTATTGGTTTTTTTTACATTTTCAGTAGGGTTAAAGGTTTTAAGTGTCAACTTTTAATTTACTAACCACTGTTATATTGCTGTCCTTGAACGGGTTTCATCAGTACCACTCAATTGTACCATTTATTTTAGATGTCTATTTTGATTTTCAAAACTGTATAACAAAAAATCTTGATTTCAAAGCCGGGCCCCCAGCTTGTAATGAATAAACGTACATATGGGAAATCACATTGTATGATATTTAATTTATTAGCAGGTAATGGAGGGTCTACGTCTTTCAACATGACAATGATTCCAAAACAAAGCATTTCATTGTGAACGCCAGTATAATGTTATTTAGCACTTCATTTGTAGAAGGACTAATTTTTTTTATATGATAGCAAGCACTGGATTTTTTCCCTCCTCGAAATATTAAAAAAACATGTTTTGCCCCTACGGAATGTAAAACTTGCCAACACCTGGGCGTAAAAATGAGGTCATTGAACGCACCGGAGCATTAATTCCCTCAGTCAGTGGCACGTACTGGTCTTCCACTGAGATGATAGTCTTCAAAACAAAAACTCTCGAAGGCACGAACGCCAATATAACGGCGAGAAAACGTTACCTCGTTCGTGCATCTGGAGTTAGATTCATCTCTGCTGAGAAAAGAGTCGGAAAAAGAAAATATCTCGAGCCGAAACGAAGACCAACTGTGTTTGTACGCAAGCTTGCTAGCGTTTCCGGGGAGTCTGTTGCGTTTTGGCAACCACAGAAAGTTGGAAATTTGACAATCTATCGGGAGAGAGCGAGAGAAAACGAAACAAAGACGAGGAAAAGGCAGTGGTGTGCCGTCAGGGCCTTCAAGGCCTTCTCTGTTGGCCTAAGAAATATCTGAATCACAGACTGATGTTAATTATATTTTGTCCATGAATGTAATTCCAAATTGTCTGTTAGCTTCCTTTCATTGCTTTCCCCCCTGGTTGCACTGCTTCCAGATGTGTGTTTTCATATTGAAGCATTTAACCAATCACATTTCAGCCATTATTTGTTGCCAGGGTCAGAAATCTGCCTCTGGGCCTTCACAATCAGCTCTGCAGGCTCTGCTGCATTAAACAAGCGTCAATAAGACTGTTGCTTTAACCAATCAGAATTCGATTTGGTGCCTGTATACGTCATTGCCTTCTCGCAGGCGTAGGGATACGTCATTGGCTAGTGATAGAGTGGACTAGCCAGAGCTACCAAACTGTATCTGGAGCGAGCTACACAAGCAAATATATTGTTGTGTTGATTTAATAGCGGTTTTGTCAACCCGCAATTGCTGAAAGAAGGAGAAGAAATGGATTTGTTTGCAGATTTACTGTCAAAGCCATATTCAAGAGGGACTTTTCAAGAAAAAAAAGCTGGACATCATTAAGAAAGGTCGGACAACTCCAAAGCCAGCAAGCTTGTTACAACCGGGAACGGACATTTTCAGCACTAAATCGAATAAAAACGTTTGCCAGAAATACAACAGGACAGGCTGGACTTTCAGCATTAGCTTCGATGGCGAGAGAAAAGAAGGATGGATATTGTGTACAGGTAAAAAAGATTTTTGGTGAGTAAAATATGGCTATATTCCTGAATAATATTTAGATTGTATGAGGTTATTATTGATGATTTTTTAATGTGTTGCAGCTGTAGTTTCAATAGAGGTTTTATAGCCATAAAATAGTTTTGAGGGTTGGATTGATTCAGACATGGCTGAAGGCGTCGCTAGAAAATTCACGGACCGTCACTGGTAATATATAATATTGAGCCGCCTGATGGTGAGTGTGAATGGGTGTCGGTCTCTCTGTGTGCTCTACGGCTGACTGGCGACCAGTCGAAGGTGTAGTCTACCTTTCACCCAAAGTCAGCATGAATGATTATTTTTCAAAATAGGGAAAAATACAATGATGATTAATAATGTAATACGACTAATAAGTACCAATAGTTCAATTTTTTGAGCTGGGATTGGCTCCAGCACCCCGGGCAAGGATGAGCCGTTCAGAAAAGAAAGTCATATTTCAGGTTACTCCAGGTGTGCCTCGCCCACTCGTCCTCACGTAACGAGGCGAGGCGCTCTGGTGAAAATCTAAGTTATGCAACTTTATTGAACTCAAGTCACGGAAGCGTGTCCATTTTGTTTCTCTTTTGAGACTCGACGTCGGGTTCAAATTTGAGAAAATAAACGTGGTTCAAGATGCTGGAGATGGCAGCTTTATTTGTTGTGGCTGTCCACATTCAAAGCGTCCAGCCCGGTAAGTCTATTTTCTCCGATATTTTGTCGTCTTCAAAAAACTGTGACGCACTTTAGAGTGCTCCCTCAAGATTTCCGGACAGACGGGCGTATCACAGCAGAGCTCCAATGTCGTCTTTTGCCGGGGGACGGGGTTTGTATTCAAAGACCTTTTCAAAAGATAGAAGTCGTCAAAAGAAATCACTTGGGTGTCTCTGGGGTTTTCTAGCAGTTTCAAGGAATCGGACGTCTAGCGCCGTCAATGGCAGCCACGTCCTCATATTGACTCTATTCTGGTCGGGAAAAAAGTTGGTATTTTGCATTTCCCAAATATCTGCTTGTCAAATGATGTCCGTTTTTCAAATGAAAGGCGGAAAAATGAGGGTCAACTCGGTCAAAAGTGCCCAGTTTTGAAAATGGGATGAGGACAAGATTTGGGCATTTAGATCAAGAAATGTTTTTTCTTTTTCTTTCAGTGTTCCACACGCTGGAGATTATCATCACAGCGTCGTCTCAAATTCCAAACTTCCCAGAATACTCGAGCGTCGCTTACGTTGACGGCGTGCCGATCACTCACTACGACAGCAAGAGCAGGAAATCAAGTCCCAAACAGGATTGGATGAACAAGATCACAGCCCAGGATCCAGACTACTGGAGGAGTGAGACGGCGATCTGTATTGGCAATCAGCAGGTCTTCAAAGACGGCATTAAAACTGTTAATGAGCGCTTCAACCAAAGCGGAGGTGAGTTGCCGTCCCGCTTTGGAGCGTTTTTGCGACCATTCATTCGCCGCTCCCCTTTTTTGAGCAGACGTCGCCTTATTTCCGTGCCTTTCTCTCAGGCGTTCACACGATCCAGGTAATGTATGGCTGCGAATGGGACGACGAGACCGGCGAGGTTGACGGTTGGGAACACCACGCTTACGACGGAGAAGACTTCATATCGTTAGACTTGAAGGAACGGAGATGGCTCGCGTTCAAGCCGCAAGCGCTCGTCACCAAACACAAATTGGAAGACCAACTCTATATTCAATATAAAAAGGATTACTACACTGACATTTGTCCAGACTACTTGAAGATGCATGTGAGCAACGGGAAGGACTCCCTCACGAGAACAGGTAGTACAATCTTAGCCAAGCGACGTTCTTTCCGACCCCAACTTTTTCCTCCCCTCTTCGGCCCTCGCCCGCACGGCAGTGCTTCCGCGCCTGTCCCTGCTGCAGAAGAGGTCGTGGTCGCCGGTGACCTGCCACGCCACGGGTTTCTACCCCAGGGACGCCATCTTGTTCTGGAAGAAGGACGGCCAGAAAGTCTCCAAGGGCGTGGAGAGGGAAGACACCCTGCCCAACCACGACGGGACCTTCCAGGTCTCCGCCCACCTCAGAGCGGCGGACCCCGGCGCCCGATACGAGTGCGTCTTCCAGCTGGCCGGCGTCCCGGACGACATCGTCGTCCCGCTGGACCACCGCGTCCTCCTGAGCAACGAGCGCATCGAAGGTGAGCCGCACGCCTCCGTCCGTCCTCGTCCGAAACACACGTGACGTCCGTCGATTTGTGAAGCGGAAGAAAGGAGGAAGACGGCGCTGGCCGTCGCCGTACCGTTGGCGGTCCTCGTGGCCGTCGTGATCGTCGCCGCCATCGTCTACAAATGCAGAAAAGGTGAGGGACGTTTGCTTTTTCGTCGCTGGTGACTAACTTTTCCGTGTCTTTAGCTTGTCCTAGTCTTCAGGGTGTACAAAATCATAACGCAAATCAATCATCGTCATTTTCATTTTCAGGTGCTGCAGACAAAGTTTCCACCAAAGGTAATTTCTCTGAAAATGTTGACATATTTTCGTCCACGTGATAATGATGATGTTGTTTTTGTCCCAGGAACGGATGATGAACTTTGTAACAGTGAGAAAGGTAATGGCCAAACACTTTCTTAATTCTTATTCAAGACGTCCAATTCTTAAGTGTCAAAATAAATTGGATGTCTATCCCGGTCTTGAACTCCCGCGTTGTTGTTTTTTATTTTTTTTATTCTTCTTTCAGCCAAACTGAAAGCATCGAACACATCTTCACAATCTTCTCTCTCCTCCAATTCAGGTAAGTGGACAATAGGAAGCGGTGCTTGACAACAGGAAGTGAAAAATCTTTGATTGTTTCTTTGTAGGCGGAAGCTCTGAGGAGTGCACCGAGAACGTGAGAAAGTCGGCATCGACGGTAACGAATGATGACGAACGTTGGCTAACGAACCCTCTCGCAACAGACGGAGAACCTCCTCACTAGCGGAGGAGCTACGCGCAATGACGAGTCTTTACAGTCAACATCCGGTGATTGGCTGGCCGTAGATTCCTGAAGTCAGCTGGGATAGGGTCCAGCACCCCTCGCAACCCTAAATGCATACAGCTATATCATTTGTCTTCTTTTCTATTTCAATTATTAGCTATTCTCAAATGATTTGATTTAATGTGACATCTATGTATTTGGGTTTTTTTACATTTTCAGTAGGGTTAAAGGTTTTAAGTGTCAACTTTTAATTTACTATCCACTGTTATATTGCTGTCCTTGAATGGGTTTCATCAGTATACCACTCAATTGTACCATTTATTTTAGACGATGTCTATTTTGTTTTTAAAAACTGTATAAACAAAAACTCTTAATTTCGCCCCCAGCTTGTAATGAATAAACGTACATATGGGAAATCACATTGTATGATATTTAATTTATTAGCAGGTAATGGAGGGGCTACATCTTTCAACATGACAATGATTCCAAAACATAGCATTTCATTGTGAACGCCAGTATAATGTTATTTAGCACCTCATTTGTAGAAGGACTTATTTTATTTTATATGATAGCAAGCACCGGATTTTCTTCGTCGGAATTAAAAATGTTTTTTTGCCCCTACGGAATTTAAAACTTGCCAACACCTGGGCGTAAAAATGAGGTCATTGAACGCACTGGAGCATCAATTCCGCCTCAGTCAGTGGCACGTACTGGTCTTCAAAACAAAAGCTGGCCAATAATGCCCTTTATCTTTCTGAGCAAACTTTGGGTAATGCAAAGCACTCGAGTTATTTTTGGGACAATTTAAAAACTATCCATAAGCAAAAGACAATTTGGAAAGATGGCGGTCGCCACTTTAGCGAATTTAAGATGATTTACTTGGAAAATCCTTAAGAGGAAGCCACGAGCTCGACTATCTTTTTTTTTTGCTGTGGCTCCAAAGCTACCTTATAGCATTGACTTGTAGCCCAAAGCATTTGGCGTCGTTTCGCGTAATTGACTATTCGACTAAAAGACAAGACGGGCCGGTACTCACGACTGCTGTCCGCGGTTCGATCCCCTCAGAGGGTCTCGCGGAAGAGGCTCCGAGGGAGTTGGCGCATCAACACGCGTAAGCGGACGTGCCAGACGACTAGCTATCGCGGAGCGAACCGAGTTGCGGAGCGAAACCAACTAAAAAAAAAAAGGCAGCTAGCTTACTTACCTCGTCGTCTGGACGCTATATCGCCATCTGATTCACGCTAATGCGCCCAGCTCAGCTTCACTTCCCTTTGAACCGAATTTGTCCACCGAACCGGTCCAGACCGGTTGTCCGATCAAGCTCCGGCCATGGGACCCTGACCCTTTCCTTGAGCCCGAGCGCCGCCATGGCCGCCGAGACGCCCCGGGGCGGCGCCCTCGACTGAAGCGGCGATGGCGAGCCGAAGGAAGTCCAGCACGCCGTGTATGCTTCCGCCCCGAGAAGAGGGCGAGTGGGCGGCGGCGGACGCGGACGGATCTCGGGACGACGGCGCGGAGGAAGCCTCCGAACTTGAGTATACTTCCACTACAGAACTGTGGACGTGTTCACTACTTTTTCTGGGGGGGGCTCATTATCTCCTTTTTCACCACAGCTCCGAGGCAGTCTCGGCGTGGCGAAGCGGCGACGGCTCGCCGGAGACGGAGGACGTGGCCCCCGTTGAGACGGCGGGGGTCGAGGACGCGGGGCGGAAGGGGATCGCCCTCAGCAAGACGCCGATCATGAGGTGCTGGCCGGAACCCAAGAAGTTCACCGCCTCGCGGCAAACCGAAGAAGTCATCAAGGTCGAGAGCGACGACGAGATGGACGGGTACCAAGACCCACCCGTGCTGTCGCCCGCGACCCCGATGGCGGCCGCCCGGCTCGTACCCGTGTCGGCGCCGCTTCATATCCAGACGGGGACGCCGAGTTTCCTGGTCAACGGGACGGGGGTGCTGAACATCAAAGGTGGCGCCGTGCCGGCGGGCGCCCTGCTGACGGGGACCCTCCCGACGGGCGTCCTCCAGGCCAGCACCCTGGCCCAGGTTCTGTCGGCTTTACAGAAGCAGAACCAGACGCAGCTCCTCATCCCCGTCAGCAGCATCCCGGCGTACGACGCCGCCATGGACAGCAACATCCTTCTGTTGGCTGCTTACAACAGGTAGGCGTGGCAAGGGGTGGGGGGCGGGTATCTGCGGTCTGGTTTCTGACTGGTCGACCCCAACGCAGGTTTCCTTATCCCTCGCCCTCGGAGACGGAGGCGCTGGCGGCGCAGACCAATTTCAGCGAGGAGAACGTCAAGCTCTGGTTCTCGGCTCAGAGGCTGAAAGACGGCATCAGCTGGACGCCGGAGGAGGTCGCTAACGTCCGCTCGACTCGACGGATTTGCTACATGTCGCCGTTTTCCAATTGAAGTCGTTGTCGGCAGGTGGAGGAGGCGCGGCGGAAGAAGTCCAACGGCACGGTGCGGACGCTTCACCAAAGCCTCCCGCAGACCCTCGCCGTCATCCCCGTGGCCGCGGACGGCCAGCCGTCCATCTTCCAGACGTGCCAGATCGTGGGCCAGCCGGGCCTGGTCCTGGCGCAGGTGGGCGGCACCTCGGGCCTGGCCGCGGCGGCGCCTCTGGCACTGACCGCGGGGGTCGTCCCCGGCGAGCGAGCGGCGGAAGGCGCCGAACCCCCGGCCCATAAGGCGTCTTCCCGAGCCTCTTCGGCCTCCAAACCCAAAAAGTCCAAAGAGCAGCTGGCCGAGCTCAAGGCCAGCTACGGGCGGCGGCGGGTGGCCACCGAGGCGGAGATTTCGCGCCTCATGCGGGTCACCGGGCTGTCCAAGCGCGCCATCAAGAAATGGTTCAGCGACACGCGCTACAACCAGAGGAACTCCAAGGAACCCCGGCAGGAAAGCGCGGAAGCCAAAGGGGACGCCGGCGAGGAGTCGACGGAGGCGGGTAAAGAGCCGTCCGCCGTTCCCCCGGAGCGCCGCGGCAAACTCCGCCACGCCTTCCCGGACTTCACCCCCCAGAGGTTCAAAGAAAAGACGTCGGGACAGCTCCTCGTCCTGGAGTCCAGCTTCCAGAAGAGCCGCACGCCGAGCGACGAGGAGCTGACGCGCTTGCGGGAGCAGACCAAGCTGACGCGCCGCGAGGTGGACGCCTGGTTTAGCGACCGGCGCAAAGGCGGGCTGGCGGAGACGGGCGCGCCCACCTCCGCCCGTCGGGCCCTAAAGAAAACCCCGGCGCAGCTGGACGTCCTGAGGAAAGCTTTCGTGCGTTCGCGCCGCCCGACGGCTCGAGAATACGACCGGATGGCGGAAGACAGCGGCCTGCCGCGCGGCTACATCGTCAACTGGTTCGGGGAGACGCGCTACGCCGTCAAGAACGGCAACCTCAAGTGGTTTGACGTCTACCGCGCCGGCAAGGTCGGTCGGTCGGGGAGTGGCGGGGAGTGGCGGGACCGCCGGATCCTGCCGGCGTTCCGCCACGTCACGCTTCTGTGCTTTGCAGGAAGAGCGAGCGTCGCCGGACGAAGCCACCAGAATGCCCAAGAAGTCCAAGAAGCGTTTCCGGGGCTGGTCCAGAAGGTCGCGGCGGCCATCTACCGTCAAACGGGATGCCGACACCCCTGACGAGGTCAGTACTGCCGCGGTGAGCAAAATTTAAAAGTTGACGCTTAAGACTGCTGACGCTTTATAAGTGACTGTTTTTGGTAAATAAAAAATAATAATAATACTGTATTTAAAAAATAAATTCAATGTTCAAAATGTAGTTCAAAACAATAAAAACAAATTATTAGCCTCAAGTAACATACTAAGTAGATTTTCATTCACATAATTCATATAATTGTCGATCTTTGTTGACAATGTCCAATTCAGTAAAACTAAGACCTACCACCAGGGGGAGCCCACGTACTACTACTTTTATAGCTTCCCAGTTTACAATCTTTAGAAAACTCAATCATTTTCAAAATGGCTGACGAGGAATGACTCTTCCTGAAATAACATTTCAACTTCAAATTGGGTGTTAACCATTTTTGATTTTGATTTTTTCTTCTTCTGTCTAATCCAAGTAAGCCAATTCCTTCATTTTTGGACACATTGGAAGAAAACGGTACATTTTTTTTGTGTGTGCAGGCGCAAAGTGGGGAGGCGCTTCTCCAGGCTTTCTTGGTCCAGCAGCAAGACCTGAGCGAAGAGCATCTGGACGACTTGGCGGCCAAGACCGGCATGAGCGTGCAAGAGGTCAGGGATTGGTTCGCACGCCACGGAGACGAGCCCTTAAGCCACCAAGACCAAGACGAGGAGGACGAAGGAGACGTGGACGAAGCCACGGGACATCAACGGGACGAGGACATCATCCAAGAATCCTCTTCGCCCGGCGAGAGCCAAACGTGAGTGCCGCTTCCAGTTTTTCAAAATAAGACAAAAGACATTGCCCCATTTAGCTCTATTTTTATTTTATTTTTTTGAAGATTATTTTGGGCTTTTAATGTTCCCGAGCTTTTCTATTTTCTTCTCAACCTTCTTCAGTGCACTTTGTTGGAAGAACATTTTCCCTGTCTCCAGCTTTATTGTGAAAAGTCAAAGGAAGTCAACTTAGTGCACGTATATGGACATGAACTTATGTCAAGCGAAGATGGAGAAAACTGTAATCATGTTATTAATCACTACTGAAGCTTTTCAATTGCAAATGTTAACCTTTGGTGCCATTGACAGTTATAGACGTCCAATCATACAACATTTTTCACAATGGGTTTATTATCACCAGTTGGTGTCTAATTTTGCGAGCCCTCCACGTTGAATGGATTGGACATCTAACATCGTCAATGTTTTTTTTTTAAATTGCCCTCCGTTGTTTATCCAAACAAGTTTTAAAGATGTTTTATATGGTCAACTTCCTCTTCCATTTCCTTCCTGGTGGCCACACAGATGATTTTTCTCCATCTGTGCTTTGTGGAAAATGGGAAGATGGCAATATTCCTAAACCAGAAGCACTTAACGCCATTCCACGGCCGCTTTTTAACCTTCTCTGTACTTCCTGTTTGATGAGATGCCATCTATTTATTCTCCTCATTGTTTGCCAAGACAATAAAAATGTTTGCTTGTTTTTCTGGCCACGCCTCTTTTGCCAATTTACAAACATTTATTCATTCTGAAAGACCTCAGGCTTTAAGACGTTTTTGGTAAGCAGACTGGAGATAACAGGTGCTCGTCACGGCTACAGGTTTGAAGACGACGACGACGCGCGGATCGGCGCCGTATACGTGTTGCGTCTGTCACGTGCACGTTTGATGTATAGCGTCGGCATTAACCCGCGTTAAACTCGTCAACGCCGCTCTTCAAAGATCCCTTTTGAGGCTGTCACTTTCCACTAAGCGCTCGTTTTTTTTTTCCCCGACGCGCGCAGAGGCCGCTCCCGGAGGAGCGCGTCGGCGGGCGCCGCCATCCGGAACGCGGGGCCGTAGACTCCCGACGGAAAACGGGCCGTCGGTCGGTCCGTCGTCGAGACGCTTTGTTTGGGGCGGGCCGACTTTCGACAGCGAGATGAAGAGCTGGCTGATGAAAGCGGCGTCCCGACAGGAAGCGCGATCACAAACGGCGGCCGACCTCGCCAGGAAGGCCACCCACCGCCGCTTCGCGAGCGACATCAAAGACGTTCGACGACAAACGCGTCAACGCAAACCTGTCCGCTGGGGAAAAAAAGTCGCCTCGTGCATTTTCCGCCTTTCATCGCCGTTCAAACGTTTTCTTCTTTGACGGGCTCGCGATTGCCGTTGCCTTCGATTCCATCGCCCGGACGGCCAAAGACACGAGTACAAGATGGCGGTGTGAAAAGCGTTTTAATTGAAGAAAGTCGCATGAAAAAAAAAAAAACAGGTGCCAAAAGCGACAAAGAAGGCGCCTCCAAATGCTAAGAATTAGCGCTAAAGAGTGAGTAGACGTCACGCTGAGCCCCAACATTCAGGGCGTCAAAAAAAATAAAAAGAAAGAAAAGCGGGCGACGACGTACGACCCAATCTGTCCGGATTCGAACATTCCTCAACTCAGAAGCGGACATGACGGAATTTTCCCCGCCGCGGCAGGGCGCTTTGGAGTGTTAGCCAAGCGCTAAAAAGCGTTTCACGTCTTTACTGCAGTCAAAATAAGAAAAAGGGTGCTTTTTTTTTTCCAGCCTAGACTTCCAAGTCTGATTGAAGGTAATGCCCCCCCCCCCCCAAAAAAAGACACCCCTCCTTTCCTCCATTTCTCAGCAGGGGGTGTCGGGCCCGAGTCCAGGCAGCACTCACATAAACAACTCACTGTAGTGGCGCATTCTTTTGTTTTATAAAGCGCCCGCCATAAGGACAAACAAAAGAATCCTCCACACACACGCACTCTCGCCAAAACTTGCACCAACACACATTCTGCAAAACACAGTCCTTCCCTCCCCGCATACCGACACAGTGCGACATACTCTCCCTCGCACGCACGAGTGGGCGTGGCAAAAAGTTCATTGCAGTTAGAGTAGCGAGGCGAGGGGGAGGGGCAAAGTGCGTTTTTAGTTTGGGACAACTCACCCCTTTTAATTGGAATCCAAATCAAAAAGCGCTAGCCGCACACTTAGCGTAGCCGTCGGGAGTCCGTCGATCATCCTCGGGAGACTTATCTCGTGGCCGAGGCGACGAAGCGCGTCACCGTGATGGGAAGGTCGGCGTTATTGTTCACACCTGAAAGGAAAAAGATAATGCAATTAAAACTTTTTCGTTTTGCACCGAAACGGTCGCGGAAAAATCCCGTTTTTACTTTTCCGGTGAGATATCGGCGCCAATTATTGACGGGCGCCGGCTTCTTTTGTTAAAGTGACAATCTTAAAGCTTTGGCAGCATGGAGGCGGGGCTGGGCGGAAAGGGGGGGGGGGGGGGGGTGTCTGCCGCTATTTTGGGCACAAACACCATTTGGAACAATTGATGAAACAAAATTGTTTGAAAACAAGATCTGACTTGTAACCCAGCGTGCAGAAAATATGCCAAAAAATAAAATGATTCATTCATGCAAAAATAAAAAAAATTGACGAGACTGTTGGGACGGGAATTGTGACAATTCAAAGATAAACAAGGCTTCAAAATGAGTAATCGATGATGAACCAGGTGTTGATTGTTAAACAAAGATACTCCTTTTAACTCTTTGTCTGGCGTCAGCGGCGCTAGACAACAGACAGCCGGCCGCGAATAATTAAATTATAAGTGATAAGAGAGATTAAGAGTTTTCATCACCCTTAGCAAACGAGATTTGGGGCAGCCATGTTGGTAGGGGCAACGTTCCCATCAAAGTCAATGCAATGACATGAACATAAAGTCAGAACTAATTGAATTCATTTAATTTGCCCTAAGTTTCCAAAGTGATACTGTTATAATTCAACTTACCTGGAAGGGCGAAGTGGTCCTGCATCTCGCCACACTGCGTCAAGGTAACGCCGTTGGCACGCCCATCCGGCCCCGCCTCCTGGAATTTAGCTCCGCCTTCCTCGCAGGGGTCACACAACGTGTTTTTTTCCAGCAGTCCCGGGCCGCCGCCGCCGCGGTGGAGGAATTCCGCGTCAGGGAGCGAGCGGGCGTCGCAGAACCAGCGCGCCAGGTCCACGCGGGCCAGTCCGGGCCAGACCTCCGACGGTGGCGTCCTTCCGCTTTGAGCCGAAGGGTTCTTGAGGAGCGGAGCGGGCAGGGAATTGAAAAAGGCGCGGGGCGGAGCCCGGTAGCTGCGTTTCGGGACCTCGGCGCCGAAACGCAGCTCGCCAATCCCGTCGAGGGGCAAAATGGGGTCTTTGTCCGCTTGGGTCCGCTTGGTGCCCATGGAGTTGAGGAGGGCCAGTTCCATGTTGTCCCGCAGCGCCCGGCGCTCCGCGAACCAGCCGTCGATTTCCTGCCGGGAGATGCGGGTGGCCAGCGCCAGGTTGTCGGCGTCGCTGCGGGAGAGGAAGCTGTTCCTGGAGAAGTGCTCCTCCAGGATCTTCAGCTGCTCCGCCGTCTTGCCTTTCATCCGCTCCAGCAGCGGGAAGTCGGCCACGGCCGGCGACTCGCCGGCTTCGTCTCGCGCCATCCGCAAACCGGGAAGCTTACCCGGAGCGGGCACCGCGCAAATGACGGGGGGCCTCCTCGCCCGAGCGCCGACGAGCAGAGACGGATCGGAGAAGGTGGCTTCTCTTTGGAGAGGCGGGGGGACCAGGATGGAGGGGGCAAAGGGCGGGGCGAAGATGGGGGGCGGGGCGATGGTGGGCCGAGTCAGAGACTGCGGGAAGACGATGGCCGGCAGGGACGCCGCCGGTTTGCTTTTGGGATTTCCCGCCAAAGAGAGAATCTTCCCCGGCATTAAAGGCACGACGGCGGGCGACTTCTTGGTCTCGGCGGCGAACGGGGGGACCGCCGGGCCCCGGAGGATGGGATCCCCCGGAGCGGAGGCCGCGACGGGGCGCTTGGATTCGGGACCGCCGGGAGCAGCCATGGATCGTTTCGGCGGATGAGCCGAGCCCGCGGCGGCGGCGACGAACTCCGGGCCGGCCGTGGTGAAGGAGGAGTGACGGGCGGCCGGGATGGAACCGTTGAACATCTTCTTCCTGGCCTCCTCGACCTCCTCCGGGGACCAAGTGATCCCCTGCTTGAGCCGCTGGGTGGTGAACCAGACCCTGATCTGCTCCTCCGGGTGCTTGGAGGCGGCCGTCAGCCAGGACAGTTCGGCGTGCGTCGGGTACGGGAACTTGTTGAAGGACGCCATCAGGGTGGGGTTGCCGTCCAGGGACGGGTCGTATTTACCGCCGTTGAGAGGGACGGCTATTTTGGGTTGGTGGCTGAAGTTGGGCGGCCGCTGAAGCACGGGGCTGACGTGGGACGACGGATCTCGGAGGACGGAGGAAGGAGGGATGATGACGGTGCCGTTGATGTTGAGGGCGGCGATGGCGTCTTTGGGCTGGAAAAGAGCGCGGAGGGACTCGACGGGATCCGGCGCTTTTGCCGGGGCGGCCGAGAAAGGCGGCGACGCCCCGGCCGCGTCGGCGCAACGGCTCGGGAGCGAGAGGCTTTGCTCCAGGACGGTCTGCTGGTTCTCCTTCAGCCTCTTGAGTTTGAAGTTGTTCTCGTCGGGATGAAGCTTCTTGTTGTGCTCGGTGAAAAGCTCAAACTTTTTGGTGTCAAAGTCGCAGACGGCGCAGCGGTACAGCGGGTTGAGGATCACGTCGGGGTGCCTGGAGTCCACGTGTTCTTTAAAGTCTTTCAGGTTCTGACACCAGAACGGGCAACGTTTGCACTCGTAGCCTTCGGGCTCTTTCTTCCGACCCGCGTTTTCACTTCCCCACTTTCCCCCCTCGTCTCGTAGCTCTTCCGACATCTTGGGACGGCGATCGTCGTCCCCCTCCGGCTCGTCTACGTTTCGAAGGGAACGGCTTTTCTCGCCGGTTTCCGGCGCATTCGTCGGAGCGTCTTCCGAGAACAATTCCGTGTCCAAGATTTCCAGGTCTTCGGGCTCGCCGGGTCCCCGGATCTGGATTACGCGAGGGGCGGAGGACTTTCTCCGTCCGGGCATGACGACCTTGGAGTTCGGAGCAAGAGGGGCGTCGGCTTGCGGCGTTTGGACTGGACCGCGCTGGCCGGGCTGGAGGGGGTCCAGAGCGCAATTGCGATCGCGGCGGGCTGCCGGCCTGGTCTTGGCTTTGCATCAGCGCCGGCGGCTAAATGTCAGCTGGGTGGAACTTGGTGGGGGGTCATTCCAGACCTGGCGGGCAGACAAAAATAAGAGTTTCCTTAACAAAAGTAGTCGCCAAAAAGCTAAACAAAGACGAAAAATGTCGACGTCCGCCTTTCGCAACAACAGCACGCGCCAACCGCATTTTGGGGAGAGTTACTTTGATAGCGTTTGACGCCACGCCGTCGTCCGACCTTCGCCGGGACGCCGTGATTGACAGCGGCGGCAGGACCGGCAGGGGAGATTGGGAGCTGGCCTGTCAGGCGCCGGGACGCTTTGAAGAAAAAGATAAGAGCCCCCCCTCCCGAAAAAAAGGCACTTTGATCATTTGGAGTTGCGCTCTTAATGAACTTCATTACGATTCATTTGCAT
The DNA here is from genome assembly GCF_051989625.1 of Stigmatopora argus. Classification (NCBI taxonomy): domain Eukaryota; kingdom Metazoa; phylum Chordata; class Actinopteri; order Syngnathiformes; family Syngnathidae; genus Stigmatopora; species Stigmatopora argus. The sequence continues at coordinate 1,596,398 of NC_135407.1, forward strand.
GACTTCACACGCCATTTGATGAAGAGCGAGCGTGCGTGACGAAGACTGGAGAATGTTGCGCTGTCCCCGTGTGTCATTTGGGGGGCTGCATTGTGCTAATGCTACTGTGGCGATAGCCACCAAGGCCATGAAAAATTTGCCACTCAGGGTTTTGGAACCTCGTCATATGATTTATGGCGATAATCTTACAATGTGGCAATCCAACAATTATCAATCCACAAGGCAGTAATCATTCTGCAATCCATTAAAATCAGACCAAGCTATTTTTAAAATGGATTTATTTTTTGGAATGTAGCAGGCAATTTGTCTAAAACGTGTTTTCCTCACTAGAATATTTTAATGCAACATATTTTTCCTTAAAAATGCAGCAAAACTATATTAGTGCAGAAAAAACATTTAATTCATCGCATGCCGTCGACGCCGTCATTTTGACAGGGAGGGGCAAATAAACAAACGTCTTTGAGCTGTCTTGAATGAAAACCAGCATAAATGCAAAAATGAAAGAATATATATATATACACACATATATACACATATATGTATATATATACACATGTATGTATATATATATATATATATATATATATATATATATATATATATACACACACACACACACATATATACATATGTATATATATACACATGTATGTGTATATATATATACACACACACACACACACACACACACATATATATACACTATATATATATATATATACACATACATACACACACACATATACACACATACATATACACACACACATATATACACATATGTAACAAAACAAAAAAACTACATGAAAAAAATGAGAATGTTTATCAAATTCTGCTTAAAATGTTCAATCACAACTCGATTTTCCTCATAGCTCGTTCATTCGCCAACTACCAGTCCAATCAAATTGGACGTCTCTCGGCCAATGAGTTAATTAACACACTATTCTCTATCAAAATTTCGCTAGACCCGATTGGTTCCTCTATCAAACACCAACATTTTTTTTGTACGCCTATTGGCATACAAAGTATTGCGATATATCACCAGACTGCTACATTGATAATGAAAACCGAAGCAGCGGGCGAGGCGTAACGTGATTGGACGCCACGGAGCCCGACTACTGGCTTGTTGGCAGGAAGGATAGAGGAAAAAAATAATTTGATGAAAAGAGGATGACTAAATTCATTAAAAGGCACGCGCGCTTGCCCGTGCTCCCGGCAGTGCCGTTTGGGCTGTTTCCATGGCGACGGGCCCGCTCTTACGGTCAGCCCGCAGCAGTGTCGTGACGGGTAAAAAAAATAATTACCCAGCCTGGTGACTTTGGCCATAATTATCATGCTCGCTTTCGGAGCCGTTGACAATGCCGGACGTCCAATCATGAGCTTAAAATCCGATCCTTTTGAACTGCAGCAAAGGAACGAACAAACGTTGAATCATTAAAATGGAGCGGACGTCTATCGCCGTCAATGGCACGCAAGGAGTTAAGTAACGTGCACGGCGAACAAAGCGTCTGCAGAACAAATAGTTTGGCGGCACACTGCGAACTGCTGCTTTTGCTCCCAATGTTACTTTCAAAGAGAAAATCCAACACACAAAACACACTAATGAACAACACAAAGGCATCGCAGAAAAAAAAAACACATGCAAACAATCATACACACGCAAATTCAACACGACACCCCAAAAAAAGTCTCTGCCTCACACAATAAAATACAAAAGAAACAATTTTCACTAGACAATAACACACAGTGAAAATGAAAACAACACTTTTGTAATACTTCACAAGCTATGCGTGTTTTTTTTTCATTACCAGGTTATTTATTTCATCAGTGTTATATGTCTGAGATAACTCAAGACCGAATAAAGGGGTTATTATCAAATGTATGCTTTTCCAAGAAGAAATATGGCATTAGCATATTAGTATTTGTCTGCTAAGGTCTTGGTTGTAGCTATTGTGTGTTTGTGGTAGCGTATGATGCAACTGCAGTTCAACAAATTTTGCATGCGTGTGCTGGTGCGCGGATGTCTCAGACGGCGGCCCCCCGAAAACTCACCATCTCCAGTCATGACACACTGCTGGGATACATTTCAAAAAGTCGATGCCAGTGGGCAGGGCTAGAAACTGCACACGTCTCGACGGCAACACAAAAGAACGCACTCTGAGAGAGCAGACTTTTGCCTAAGGCAGGGGTAGGGAACCTATGGCTCGGGAGCCACATGTGGCTCTTTTGATGGGTGCATCTGGCTCTTTGCTAACCTGTGAGCTAAAATATGGAAATTGCTGGTGACGGAACTGAGATATTACATTTAGAACTGCTTTAATCTTCTTTTTTTTTTTGCTTTAATCTTCATTTTTTTTGCAGTAGACTTCTGGAATGCATCCTCTCATTGATTAGCAACAGCATAAGAATCTTTTTTTTAAAATTCTTTTTTTTTTCACTTTAAAAGTGGTGAAATTACAAAAAAAGGCACTCGTTTACATGTATGTATTTTGACTTTTAAATTCGTAGTATGGCTCACAAGGAATAACATTGGAAAATATGAATTGTTTGTGGCTCTCTTTGTCAAAAAGGTTCCCGACCCCTGGCCTAAGGAGACTAATTCAAAGCAACGTAGCAATTTAGCGTGGGATAGCTAGCGTAAAGTTTTCCAGTCAGAAGCCGCGAGGGTGCCATGTGAGGAGGTCGCATTGTTGCTTATTTTTAGTTCTTTCTTTGCCTTTCCTCCAGGCGCTTCTGGCCAAACCCGTTTATCCGGAAAAGGCGCCGGCCGGACGGGCGGCCGACCGGGCTGCCCGGCGCTCTGATGTTGGCCGGTCTCGTGATATGACTCCCGGCTTCGGCAAAACCAAACAAATTTATCTTATGAGGTTTCCAAAGAAAAGCGTTTGGGGCGTGTCAGTCGTTCTACGGCGGCGGGAGCGCCGTAGCGCCATCTCGTTTTAAGACAATCGGTGCCACGTTGCTGTGAATTTAATGGACTTTCTCACTAGTAGACTTCCGATCTATTTGAAGCGGGAGCGTGGCAGCGAATGAACATTTGTTTATTCACTAAAATCCTCGCGACGTCTAGTGCCGTCAATGGCAAGCAAGTCCAGCGCACCGGTCAACCAAGTCAGAGGTCGTACATGCCTTCACTTAGTAAAAATGAAAAAGCCACTTTTTCAAAATTTGACAGGAGTATCTAGCCAGATCCACGTACATCAATCTCACAACGGTAGGAGGGTGCTGGAGCCTATCCGAGCAGGAAAAGGGGGGGGGGGGGGGGGGGTAACACTCATACCTGCTCGTCACCAACCAGTGTCAACGCACGCGATATAAGACAGAAAAACACGCAAACACCAATATATAGCCAAAGCGAAAAGAGAAGGGAAAAAAAACAAGAAAAATAGCACGGACGCACACACGCACGCGCGCGGGAGCGCGCGCGAGTATGAGTTTACCTCGAATGACCCCGCTGGGCTGTCTGTCTGCTGTTAGCTTAGCATCGTCACGCGCTGGAGAACCGCTAGAGAACCGGAACCACGGTCCGGCTGGGGCTAAACAAGTTAGCCTCCATGGGAGCTAGGCGGCTAACGCTCTTAATGCACTTTCACCGGCCGAGCGACGGAGGGGGTGGGGGAGTTCCTGACCAAAGTTGCCCCCTTTTTTTGGTGGTCGGGCGTTGGGGGGTCAATCTCCCTTTATAACGGCCTGACAACAATCAACTGTCAAACTCGGACGGCTGCGTTCCGACGTCCGCCGAACCGGCGACGTTGGACGGCGGCAGCGGACAGCCGGCAGCGCCGAGCCCACCCCGAGAAGGAAGGAGGCAGGCGGGCGAGCGAGCGAGCGGGCGGGCGGGCTGTCGTCTGCTCGCCCCCTCGTTCGCTTGCACCTCAAAGTTGACTTTTAGAGCGAGTTGGACCCGAGCGGAAGAGCGACAAGTTGGTCTTACCTGCCGGTGGCCGGAAGCTCGGGCTGTCGTGTCGCAGCAAAGATTGAAAACAGCGAGAATCCGCGCGCACACGCAAGCGCGCACATTAACCAAAAAAAAAAGGTCTTCTAGCTGCACGCCACGCCACGTGACCTCCTACGTCATCCCTGATTTGCAAAGTTGACGGAACCGCCCCCTCGCGGTACCCAAGGCCGCGTCCGCGTGGCGCGGATGTCGACTTGACGTCTCGCTACTTACACGTCACGACCCCGGCGCACTGTTGCGTCAACCAACGAGCGTCCGCGGGGGTTGATGACGTGCGCCAGGGCGACACCTGCCCGTCGCCGGTGGGACTATACGTCCCGCGAGCCCGTCACCTCTGACACTTGGACGTGATCCGTGGCGCACAACAATGACGTGACGTCGGCACTTCTAAATGAAAGCCGGCTCGGCACACGAGCTCCAGTGGGCGTGGTCCCCGGAGGACAGGGTCAGGTGAGGTTGCCAGCCAGCCGGCGGCGTCCAATAGGAGAAGAGCTTGGCCCACGCTGCTTAGCAACCCGAAGCGCAGCTGCATGAAAGGGGCCAATGAGAGGAAGGCGTGGGTAGAAAACAAAAAGATGGTCAAGCAATAAACACAGAGGTGAAGAGAAGAAAACACGTTTTCAAAACGTGGAGTGGATGTGAAATAAATTTTTAAAAAAATGCTTAATTAAGGAATGACAAGTAGATGAAAATATGACTATATATTACTCAATGAACATATAAAGTTGGTCGAGAAATAAAGATGTGAAAATATACTGAGCTAAAGAAGAATATATGAAATGTGCCAGCATGAGTAGATGAAGCAAGGTCGCTTGATTTAAAGCATCACTTTTTGACTCCCGGCATATGACACATCACACTTTGATTATACTCAATGTATTTTATTATGTTGACAAAGTGGACAGGAAGTTGTCCAAATAAATAACTTTTACTGCCACAACTTGGTTGAAGGACTTGACGGATTTTGAGCGGCCAACATTTATGGACGGCGACCATTCGGAAGTCGAGGCGAGGGCTCATCTGTGGCCAACTCCGGAAAGTTCTGTATAACAAGAAGCATGTAATGTATGAAAAAAAATTGAGCACCAAACTCAATTAATTACTGTACATCTAAAATAAATGATTATAACAATATATTCAAGAGAAAAAACAATGTTATCTTGCCTCATTTAAATCATGCAAAAGCTGTCTATCACATCTTAATATCTGAAGATTTAAATATGTAAACTAAAGTGCAATCCCAATTGTAAATGAATGGCTTTTGGTTTATTAAATGTAAATTTATCAATTTATTGGGATTAAACAACAAAATTCTTCAGCATTCGTTTCAAAGATATCTGGCGCCATCTAGCGTTGTGAATGGGTATAACGCTGAGACCCCGATTTTAAGGCGACCAATTTCAATGCAAAAAACACCGTCTTATATTCGGGCTAGTACGGTATTAGCTCGACTCCCAACGAACCTCTTCTCGCTCGGCTCCGTCACTTTCTGACGCCGCCTCTCCTGAATCTCAATGACCCCGCCTCCTCATTGGGCAAGCTCGGCTCCAATTCCGAACGCTCGGCGTCCAGCTCCGGGTCTTGGACGGGCCGAGGCGGCGGATAGTCGGGTTGGTAGTACCGGTAGGGGTCCTCTTCCTCCGCTTCCCCGTAGTTGGGGAAGATATTGGACGGCAGTTGGACTGCGGGAATAGCGATACCACCGGTCAACTGGGTCAGCACCGTGTCGCCTCATGGTGACGCTGGGGCGTTAGTAAAAAGCCTCGGAAAAGGTTTTGAGCGGGTTAGTGGAGTAGAAGATGTCAAGTGTCAGGCTGAGGAGCCCTCGGGAAGAAAGACTCTGGACCCAAAGCGTGGAAAAACCATTCCGGGCCCGTCTTCACGTCGCATTGTACCTCCAACATTGTACCCCACGCAAGAGTTCTGATCGCAGTAACCAGGAGGCCCGGCGGAGCCCACCGGCCCAGGCACGCCGGGGCGTCCTGGCGCACCCGGATTTCCATGTCTTCCCGAAGGACCCGAGCTGCCGGGTCTCCCTTGGCCCGGTGGACCTAAGGTGAGACGGGTTTGAGTATGGAGGAGACATCTTAGCGTGAAGGACAAACGTCGAGAAGAGATTACCTGGAGGACCTGGAGGACCTCTAGGGCCTTGAACTCCCGCTCCAGAAGAACCCTTTTCACCTCTCTCGCCCGCGGGACCTGCATACACGGACGTCAATATCCCCATCGGGAGTGGTCTGTCAACCCGCCGGGCTCACCTCGTTCGCCGGGTTGCCCGTTTTGGCCATTTTGTCCGGGGAAACCGGGCCTTCCGGAGGGACCTTGCTCTCCTTGGGGTCCGGGGGATCCATTCCGACCGGGCTCTCCCGGAGGTCCCGGGACGGTGCGGATGGTCACCGATGAACTGGGTGCATGGTTCAGGATGGCGTTGAACTGAGCCATGTGACCTGCGAGGCGCAGGATGTTTTTTTTTTTTTAAATAGGAGTGGTTCGCCCATGTCAGTTAGCCTGGAAACTACTTACTCTGGATCAGCTGCTCACACACCTGCCTGGCGATATTTTGTACTGTGCCTGTGGACTGCAAATCCCCCTGCCGATGCGAGAAGAGAGTCAAGGCCGGACAAAGACCCACCGTGGGTTCCAGAGCAGATGACCTACCCGTTCACCTTTTTCGCCCTTGCTCCCTGGTGGACCCTGCGTTGAGAAGGTAAGAATGATAGAATCAGTCAGGACATTCATCTTGATCAAGATGGTTTTCAACTTCCTGATTTGGCCAGATTCGCAATACTCAGACTCACCGGTGGTCCCAGTTCCCCTTGATTTCCTGGTGGTCCCGTGCTTCCAGGTGAACCCGGGGCCCCCGGAGTTCCCTTCGTATGAGAGGAAAATCCTGTCGTCAGCAAGAATGAAACACACCATATTTCAAAGCACTTACAATAGTTCCACTGGGACCCGATCGGCCGGGGGGGCCATCTTTGCCCTGCAGACCCTGCGGATTAAAACAAATTAAAAAAAACTATTTGTCTGTTTGCACTCCGAGCTGGACATTGAATAATCTTACTCACTCGGGGGCCGGGAAGCCCTTCTCTACCGGGAACTCCCACTCGGCCCGCCACGCCCTGAAACAGAGGTCACGCCAGGTCACTGGCTGGCCACTTTTGGGAAATAACATAGCATAATAGCATAATAATTTGAGCACAACAGCGGTTTTTACCTGCAGACCTTGTTGACCCGACTCTCCTTTCTGTCCTTGCTCCCCCGGTTGACCCTGGATATGAAGATGCCCACCCCGTGTACTAACACACACACATGCGAAGACTCCCACGTGGCGCGACGCATGCTAACAGACTTACCGGGGTCCCCCTGATAGATCGACCACTGGGCCCCAGAGGACCCGGAGCTCCCTGGGGTCCCGGTACTCCAGGCTCACCTACAGCTCCAGCCGGCCCCTGTGTGAAGTGTTGAAATGAAGTTGCGACGAAGGGGTCCGAAAACGGAAGTAGGATCAGAACTCACCACTTGGCCCGGAATGCCACGTTCACCTCGAGCTCCTCGAATCCCAGGACCCCCCTTAAGCGGAAGATGCGCTAACTTTAGCTTGTCCGAGACGGCAACGTGTGCGAGTTTGCATGCAGGTGGCTCACCGGTGGTCCGGCAGGGCCCACGGGGCCTTTGCTGTCCTGGATGCAGGTGCAGGCCTTGGGCAGGGAGGGACACTTGGCCTCGTCGCGCTGGACCGTCACGTCATGGAGACATGGTGGGGTTGGTTAGCTTTTAGCGCGCCTTCCCGGATATGCTTGCGGAGGACTCACCAAACCAGGAAGCTCACAGCAGTTATCCCTGGAGGCCCACGAGGTACTGCACATGATGTCAAACATCTGGAGCTCAAACTGCAACACAGACAACGTCACCCCCCAAAGATCCAAAACTAGCTCTCTAACCTTTGTCCCTACCAGTGCCGAATTGCCCTTGTTCTCTCTGGAGCGAACCATCCTTCCTAGAACTTCCGTTCCGGCCGTGGTGATGTTCCCCGCCGCCTCGATGGCCTTGGTAGACACGGCTTGACAGTCGACTAGCACGCTAGCGCTCGTCTTGCTAATCACCACGTGAAGCTGCGAGGGGACAGTTTTTCACCAATTTGTCCGCTAAATAAGGAACCGAAGCACGAACGTGAGCAATCTGACCTTGTGAAAGCTTCCATGGAAGAGTTTTTTGATGTGCGGACCCTCGAAGGTAACGGTCTGAAAACGTCCTCTGTAGTCCGTATTGAAGAAGGTCAACGTGTTCCCTCCATCTGTGCCAACCGGTGAAGTACAACTCAGTGTTCTACAAGCATCGTGCTTCAAACATATCCAGACTCACTGAGGATGACCCCAACCAAGGGCTCCTGGTTCTGGTCCAAGACCTCCCAGAGTGCAAAGGGTTCCTGGGGGCTGCCGGGTAGTAGTCGGAACAGCAGCGTGATGGTATAGTCTGAAGGGAGCCCTTCGGGGTGCAGGAACCTGAATGACATTTTAGCATTCTCAAAAATCCCGACTTGTTTCGAAGACCGGCGGTTCATTCCGCCCCTCCCGAGTTGAACCAGGACCTGGTTGGCTGAGTCAAAAGAGCATCGCCATGCAGGCGAAAGCACGGGAATGCGTTAAAGGTTCCGGGTACCATGGAAACGCCTGGCAGACTGCTGTAGCGTTCCTCCAGGAGCCCAAAAAGCTCCATCATGCGGAAGCCTGGCGAACACCGGAGGAATTTCAAGCAGCTACTTGGCCGACGTCAAAGGAGACGGAGATTTTGGACCCGACAACGAGTCTTACCAGGTGTAGTTTCACCATCCGTGGCCACCAAGGGACACGCTGTGGACGAGCATAGCTTTTATTGAGGTGAAAGGTCACCGGGATTTCGGGTTGGCGGTCACTCACTGGCCGTGGCAGCCTCGCAAACAAAGGTCACCAGCTTCTCTTCAATCTTCTTGAAGGCGTCCAGGTCGTCCAAGAAGAAGACGTGCCTGTCGCTGGGTTTGCTAGCGATGCTCACCAACTCGCCGTAGTCGGCGTCGGCGAAGCCGATGGCAAAGACGATGAAGCCTGACGGAACATCTCGCGGGTTACGTCTCGCCGGCGATGAAACAAAATGGCGCCAGTGAGCTGACCTTCCATCTGCATCTCCTTGGAGACCTTATTGACGTCGTCCTGCGATCGCCCGTCGGTGAGGACCACCAGGACTTTGGGGATTCCTTTCCTGACTCCACCCTGTGCCGTGAAGATGTTGTCTTTCATGTGCTGGATTGCACGTCCTAAGCAGAGAGACGGCGCGTCATTACAGGTCCAACTTCCAAGACGGGATCGGTCACGCGGTCTTGCCTGTTTTTGTGTTTCCTCCCTTGTAGGAGATTTTATTGATGGCGTCCAGGAGACGCTCCTTGTCGTCGTAGGCGTTCAACCCAAACTCGGTGCGCGTGTCGTCACTGAACTGAGCGATGGCGACCTGTTTCGAAGGGAAAAGGTTTCTGGGTCTACATACACATTTGACAAAGTGCTGTACTATATTGAATAAGAATTTGGCTGAGAGTTTTCATTCCTACCTGAGTGCCATCCGGTCCAATCTGGTCCAACGCTCCAGTCGTACTGAACAAGAAACCGATGATTTTCAGAAAGTTGTCATCACCGATACTCCAGGAACCGTCCACCAAGAACGCTAGGTCAGCCTTGGCGGCCTTACACACTGTTTGTGTCAAAGTTCAAAACAAAGTTAGTCATCTAATCCTACTTTTGAAATGCTTCCTTTATCTTATCGCGCTTACCTTCTTTGGCAGGGGGAATTGTGGGTAGTGGGGTGGTGGTCGGCGGCGTGGTTGGCGCGGCGGTGGGGATGGTTTCTGAACAAACAAAGCCTCGACATGTCACCGTCCGAAGTGACCGGCGATTGGTCGCTGGCTACTCACCAGTTCTGCCGGACGCGGAGACGGCCGGGCCTTCGCTTCCGTCCTGCAGTTGCGCAAAAACGCTGATCTCGTACGACGTTCCAGGCCTCAAGTTGTCGAAACAATGTTGAGCCGATCCTGCGCTTAGCTTAGCTTCGTCTTTGTAATTGCCTGCGATTCAAACCGCTAACGTAGTGACTAGCGCACGGATAAAATTGCCTTCGCTACGGCTATTTTCTTTGTTCAATGCTAATTAAATCATTTGAATCCAATCCAATAGACTCACTGCTAGCGATGACGGCTCTGTAGGCGCTAACGTGTCTCTGCGGCTGCCACCGAGCGCAAACGCTGCTCGCCGTCTGCTGGTAAACGCTCAGGTCGGTCACGGCCAGCCGCACTGCGAGGTCACCGCTACACGTCAATCATCTTTGATATTTTCGAAGTATTCCGAAAGGCGCGAATGACAGAAATTCGAGCGACTCACGCGTCCTGGCCCGGCCCGACAGCGCCTCGCTGGATGACCCTCCTCCGTACGACGCCGTGACCTTCACGCCGTATTCCGTGCCGCTCAGAAGGTTGACGATCATCATGGTGTTCACGCCCTCGCCCACGAACGTCTCTAAGGCCGAACCTGGGGCTGCGAAGGCGAGTTGGACGGGGAGTTTCAGAGCGGTCGCGCGAACCGAGCCGAGCGGCGACCCACTGACCCGACAGCGGCCGGTAGACTACGCGGAAACCCGATGCGGGAGAACCGCCGGGAAGGTCCCAGCTGATCCGGAAGCGGTTGTACCATTCCTCGGAAAAACGTAGATTCCTGGGAGGCAACAGTGGGACTGAAGCAAAAAGACAAGGAGATCTGGATTAGGGGCGAGCGCCGCTAGGTTGCCTAGCATGACCGCGCTAACAAACGTACGCGTCCGTCCAGTTGCCGTGACCGTCGGTCCGTCTCCGTCGGGATAAACGGTCGTGACGGATATTTGGTAGTTGCTGTCGGCCGAGAGAGGCCGTAAAACCAGACTGGTCTGCGTGGACGGGAGCGTCCTCTGATAAGACACAGCCGAAGACAAGACAGGGTCATTTTGGCTTTGCTAGCCATAACACTTTTTAGATGAGATTAGATTAGATTAGATAACTTTAGTCATCCCGTATTTGGGAAATGTCACTGTCACATTTGTTTACGATTTAGTTGGCATCTCGTCTGAATGGTCTTACCGTCTCGTAGTTGCCGTCGGCGCCGTTGTAGGTCAGGCGGTAATGGAGGAGATTGCGAGTGTCCCCCAGTTGCCACGACAACCGCAGGCTAGAGGTGGTCTCGCCGTCGACGGTCAGGCCACGCACGCCGTAACGAGGAGCTGCGACACAGCAACAAAAACGACAGTGGCGGCCGACTTGGACTTGAGAGATATCCATCCCGTTGCCAGTCTGGAATGGAGGCCAAAGGGGGCGGGACTAAAGGAGAACAGGCTGCTCACTTGGAATGGTGGAAGTTGGCGTTGCAACGGTAGTAGTTCTCTCCGCTGCAAAAAAACTGGTCAACGCTTACATGTCGACGTGAAAAGTTGTCATAAAGTTATTTTGTGTTTACCAGTGGTTTCCAGCAGCACCACCTGCTCACTTTCCACCTCGTTCCCATAAGTGGCGCTCAGTAAGACCTCGTAGTCGGTGGAGGGGCGGAGTCCGGTCAACAAATAAGTGTTTTTGTTTGCGTCGACCAGCACCTGAGGACATTGGCGCGATGATGTCACAGGTTTTAAATCCTCCCAAGACCGTCTGCACACCGACCTCGCCGCTGTCGTCGCTGCTGCCATCGGGGTTGGGATCCAAGGGCGCCCACGCCAGGCGATAGAGCGCCACGTCAGCCCTGGGGGACCGCCACGACAATTGGAAACTGCCGGCGGAAATGTCGTGGCTCCTCAGGTCCCGAGGTTCTGGAACACCCCCTGTGCGGACATGCCCAACCTCCCCTAAGTAGCGTGAACACGTGACGTTAGCGTGGATGCTAACCCGTGGTGAAGCTCCGGGTAGCCGGCTCCGCCTGTCCCTCGTCGTACGTTGCGACCACGCCCACTGTGTACTTCGTCTGGGGGCTCAGGTTGCTTAGCAACCAGTTGGTCGCTTGGCCGGCCTCCGCCTGCGAGCGCAGACGTTGAATTCGAGGGTCGCGACCCCTGCCACTTTGGTGGGTGTTTTTGTTTTTTACCTGGTTACTTTCGACGCCGTCACTCCTAGTGTAGACCACGCTGTATCCGATCACCTTCAACGAGGGGGAGTCCCAGGTGAGTCGGGCGGAGTCGCGGCCCACGTCGGTCAGTCGTAGATCGGTCACCGGGAGAAGCGCCACTGAAGGAGCGCAACAGTCCAATCAGAGCAAAGCCTTCAAGTGAGGAAAACTTGAAGAAAGTGTCTGGAATGTGGGATTTTTTCCCCCCTGGAACTTGAATGTTTAATCAACCAAATGGCGGTGCATGTCGTAAAATTTAATTAAAAGCCACGCAGGGGAAGCGGCAAATTGCTCCAGGATGGGAAACGGAAGCCAAGACGGCGAGACGTCGGCGACGTGTCGAGACACGCGAGCGCCGTGATCGCTTCCACAACTCACGCGTGCTAAGCTGGCCGGTGACGGGATCGCTGGCCTCCTCGCCGTACATGGCGTACACCGTCACGGTGTACTCCGTGGACGGCGTCAGACCCTCCAGCTCCGCCTCTTGCACGTCCGCCGCCACCTTAACCTGCACATCGCCATTTTCACATCACCCGGCCACCGTGTCGTCACCCCGACCGACCGCCGCCGCCGCCGACCTCCTTGTCGTCGTCCGGCTCCCCCTGGGTGAGCGGCGCGTAGAGGATCATGTAACCCGAGGCGCCGGGAGCGGCGCTCCAACGGACCCTCATCGTGTTGTGGGTGGCCTCGGAAAGGTCCAGGCTGTCCACGGTGGGCAGGACCACTGCGAGGAGGACAACCAAGCACAAGGTCAGGGTCCCCGATGTGGAATCCCGGCCCGCCGGCTTACGTACGCGTGGTGGCGCTCCCTCGCAGCGCCTCGCTGGCGGCGTTGCGGTAGACGGCGAACACGGCCACCTGGTACTCGCTCAAAGAGTTCAGGTGGTCCAGCAGGACGCTGCGCTCCCACCCCGGAACCACCTACGAACACCATGCGTCACATTCGCGATGTTGCGAAGCCCGGCCGGACGTCACCTTCTCTTCCGGTCTCTCGCCGCTCGCAGGGTAGTAGACCACGCGGTAACGCTCCACCTCGCCGCCGGACGGCGTCCAGGTCACCAGGAAACTACGAGCCGTCACATCGGATATTACCAGGTCGCGGGGAGGGGCCAGGCTTTCGGCCGGGGGGCCGGGCTTTCCTCCTTCCTCTGGAAAACAAAGCAATGCGCTGAATGTCATCTCCTCCGCCATATTGGATGTGGCGCTAACAAAGCGCCACATCCAATCGATGAAGTATTTTCCTAACGATTCCCACCCGCCAGCCGCTCCACCGTGCCGCAGACGCTCCTGGTCAGGACGTCCACGATGTCGCTCATCACGTCAAAATCGACCACGTTGTACACGTGCGTCTCCTCGGGCGCAGAAGCGATGGCCTTCAGCTCGCCCTCATCCGCGTTCTTCACACCTGAAGGCGAAAAGCAAAGAAGGATGGAAGAACGCCACTGACCAAAACGCAGCGCGAGCTCGTACCGACGGCAAAGACTTGGATCCCGGCGTCCCTCATGGTCTGCGCGGGCGGCACCACGTCATCCTGTGACTTCCCGTCCGTGACGAGGATGGCCACCTTGGGAACGTCGACTCTGGAGCCCGATTCCGCCCTGAAGCTATTCTCCAAGGCGAAGGTCAACGCCAGACCTGCGAGGCGGCGAGCGAGACTTTTCAAGGGACATCCGTCCCGCGCCGAACGTCCGCTTCGCGCGTACCCGTCAACGTGTTTCCGCCTTTGTAGGGCAGGTTCCTGACGGCGTCCATGAGGGCCGCTTTGGTCCCGTGACTGTTGAGGTGCCACTCCACCCGCGGCTCGCCGCTGAACTGCACCAAACCTGGACGGCGGCGACGGCAATCAATCACCCAAAGGTGCGTGACGTCGGTGTCGGTCGCGGCCGGACGGCGGCGTGCTCACCGACGCGGGTCTGGTCGGCGTCCAGCGCGAAGGCTCGCACCAGGTTCTCCAGGAAGCTCCTGACCAGACGGAAGTTGGTGCGGCCGATGCTCCACGAGCCGTCCACCAGGATGACAACGTCGGCGGCGGCCGACGTACCGCACGTGAAGCTTCCCTCGCCTGAGACGAGACGGCGAATTCGTGAAAACAAAGTACGTCGCGCCCCCATTTTGTTTCCCCTCGTCCCCGGCGGCGGTCGGACGAGCCCGAGCCTGTCCCGCGTGGAGACGGGCAACGAACGCCAACTACCCATTGACGCCTCGCGTTCACTTGACTAGCTAGCTAACTATCCTTGAGTGACATCTCAGTTCACCCGGGTGAGTTAGTGGAACCCTTCGGGTGTGACCTTTTTGTTCACGGGGCGCCGGGTCAAAGTTGAGACGCTGGCGCTCGACGTCTGACACGACGCGACTGGTTTCATGGCAAGAAATGAGCTCTGCGCAATATTCTCGTGAGGACGTTACAAAGTCCGATGCTCCTCGACCGCCTTAGCTTAGCATCGCTAATAGTCGGCGGTACGAGGAGACGCTGAAAATGAATCTTTTGAGGTCAGTGGAAATGAGGAGGAATGAGGAGACGTGAGGGGAAATCTTCCATGAGGTCTTGACGGAAAGACCTCGGGCGTGAGGAGTCGTTACAAAGTAGTCGACAACAGGAGGTAAAAGTAGAAGTTAGACGAAATTGGAGGTGCGTGGCAGTAGCCGCAGGGGCGGCGGCGGGCGTGCCGGGACAGGCCGCCGCCGTCGACGCCGCCGCACCTGCTCGTTCAGCTATTTGGCGAGTGCGGACCAGACGACGGCGGGATACCTTCAGTGATGGCGTTGACGTGTGTCCCGCCGCCATCTTGTGAACTTGCGGACTCGAGGCTTTCCTGTCCAGACCGCTGAGCTAAAGACAAAGCAAATGGAAAGAAAAAAAAGTCAATGCCATTGACGATGGGAAATGTCCAAATGTGGGGGTCCTAAAAAGACACTTAAAGCTCTTTAGAGGTCCACTCCCTTTTAAACCTCCCACGATTGGACGTCTGTGACCGTCAATATTTACTAAACTTCTACCTTGGTGCTTGGCCAACTGCGGTTTGCTCCTGAGCGCCCCCCTCACTGCGAAGACCTTGAAGGCGTAATCTCTGCTGGGGTCAAAGTTGCCTATCAAAAGCTCGGCGTCCTCTTTGGCCACGTCCACCTCGGTCTCCTCACCATCTGGACACGCACACGCATGAGCTTCACGTCCACGCCGTCCCCATTTGAGCGTGTCTTACCGCCCTCCTTGCTGTAGACCACCAGGTATCCATCAATGGGACCTTTGGGCTCCTTCCAGGACGCCAAAACTTCAGTGGAACTCAGGACTTTGATCCGAAACCTTCTCGGAGAAGAAACTGAAGGTGGCAACAAACAGGTTATGGGTCAAGAAGACAAAGACATGATTGCCCCACCAAGACCCCCCCCCCCCCCCCCCCCCCCCCACACACACACACACGCACGTACCTTGTCCTCGTGCATGTTGCAAGAAAAGCAAGCCCAAGGTGGCGATGACCAACCATCGCCGTGACGTCATCGTGCACCGGCAAGGAAAAAGTTTGGGGAAATCGGCAGCGCGCGGCCGAAGCAGGTGGATGGCACGTGCACGCGCGCGTCGGTGCCAAGCTCCCGGTTTGGTTCGTCTGCCGAAGACCCGTCCGACCCGCTTCGAGCTTTATGAGCTTCTGTAAGCCAAATCGACGACGGGGCGCACCCACAGAGCCGTACACGCGCGCCCACCACGCCGGAAACGCCTTCAAAATAATCCCGTGTGCGTGGCGTCATCATTCGACGGGATTTTGAAATTGGGGGTCATTTCGTAGGTTTGGTACATCTGACGTCATCACACCTTGTCATTTTCTTGGGCCAGTGTGACGTGTTTTACTTTGGGGGAACCACTTCCGTTGTGAGCGTCTATTTTTGCTCAGCCAAACTTTTTTTTCTCGACATATTTTCCCCCCTCTCTGTCCCCACCACACCTCGCTCGCGGCGACTCATTCCAGGTGGAGGCTCCGCCCACAACTGGCAGGGCTCCCGGCCCCTCCCATTTCAAATGGATTGGACGTTCCTTGCTGTCTCATTGAAATAGAAACTGGGCTTTTAAAAACAAATATTGATAGCACTCATTTGGTGATTAGAAAAGTTCAATTTAATGAACTCTGCCAGAGCCAATGACGATGGTGGACGTCCAATAATGTGTCTCTTCAAAACGAAATCAAAATTATTTAACAAAGAAAAAATGTGGGAGTTAGAGGGCTGACAGACAGCAAATGAAGTTTCGTTTATTTGCTGCCAACCTTCCCACTCCAAATAGTTTGGACGTCTTTCGCCGTCAATTGCTCCCCATGAGTTCCTTAATTATTATAATACATATATTAGCGCAAAGGACATCATCAAAATATTGTATCCATCCCAGAAGCGTGGAACATAAATGTAAAGAGGCAAACAAATAGTCTGTCGCCGTCCAGTGGTTGACATGGGTATTACATTTGAATTAAATATTGCTGAAACTGCTCCCTTCTGGCAAAAATAATAAAGGCAGTATTAGTAACTTTAATTCACCATTCTGGAACTGAAACTCTACAATTGGAACCTTCCAAATTTAGGCACAAATTGTGCACACAGAAAGACAAATAAGAAATCTATCGATTATATTCTAAATTTAAATTCCATATTTCTTTACAAAAGCCTGAATATTCCCATTTTAGTTTAGTAATGTGAAGATTGCAACATCGTGTGTGCACCCATACTTGTGTGTGTGTGTGTGTGTGTGTGTAAGGGGTGTCCAAGCAGAGTGGGGCAAATATTAACTATCCAAAGTGCATGGAAAGAACGTCAAACACACAACGGCAACAACGCAACACAACTATGAAACACACACACACGCACACACACACACACACAAGTTGACTTTTGTGCCAGTCAGCAGAGAACTGCTACTTGGGAGTCAGGCGAAGAGAAAAGACAGGCAGGCAGGCAGGCAGGCAGGCAGGCAGGCAGCACCCGGGGGCGGAAAGGGGCGCTTAAGGGCGGCGCAAGGGAGGGGGCAAGCGCGGTGGCGGAGGGGGCGGAAGGGGCGGAGGGGGCGGAGGGGGCGGCCTATTCCCCAGCCAGGTGCGCCTGAGTTTCCGTCTTGTTTCCTGCCGGGATCACGGCGCTAAGCTCGGCCTCGGGTGACGGCCGCGGCGGCGGCCAATCACGGCGCCCGACGGCTTAAGAAGATAATCCGGGCCCCGGGCGGGTGTCGCCAGCGCGCTTTGTGGAAACCCGCGTTTTCTCTGTGTAACAAGAGGAGAATGCTGAAGAAGTTCCGGAAGGATCTGTGTGATGTCTTGTCAGCTTAATAATGTGCTTAGAACACGCACACACACTTATACACGCACACACACACACACGCTTTGTGCGTTTGCTTCGGAAGCGTTTTCCGCCTTCGCCGCCAATGCTGACGGGCACATGAAAGATAGAGGTCGTAGGTCACGTGTCAGGTGGATCCCGCTCGTCGGACCCCCTCCTCCCTTGCACCGCGGTCCCCCACCTCCTTCCTTCACTCCGTCCTCATTGGCCGGACAAGACAAACAATGACACGGTCGGGGGGGGTGGGGGGGGGGGGGGCCTGCAGCGGGGGCGGCACAACAGAGCACCAGAGCGAGAACCAGAGACAGAACGAGAAACCGGAGAGCGAGCAGGTCGCGCATCGATCCGCACACGCGCACTGGTCTGTCGTCGCGGACGTTGAACACTTTTCGCTTTGTTGTCTTGCTGGCAAACATGTTCGCCCGCTATTTGGTGAGTCCGCCGTCGGTCCGCCGCCTCGCCGACCATGACGGGGAAGGCCGAGAATCCGCCGATGAGGTCACTCCCGCCCGTTCTTTGCGCGCAGTTGTTGATGGCGTTGGGCGACGTCGCCGCCGGCTACATCTTCCAGGCCAGCCGACCGGTGGAGGGCGGTGGAGACTCCCCTCCTCCCGCGCACGCCAAAGGTGAGAACCACTCACTCGCTACATTATCGGGCGTCCTTGTCCACGCCACCCGTTTTTTTTTTGTGTGCCAGTGGTGTCGCAGTGGGTGAGTTCGTCGGGCTCGTGCAAGGGTCGCTGCTTCGAGCTGGAGGAGGCCGAGCCCCCCGGATGCCGTTGCGACAACTTGTGCAAAACCTACTACAGCTGCTGCTCCGATTTCGACCAGCACTGCCTTAAAACGGGTCAGTACTTGCCGGGGGGGACCCTAACCGGCGTCGTCTTAACCCCGCCTTTGGTCGGTCCGCCAGCGGGACGCTTCGAGTGCCTCCCGGAACGTTGCGGCGAAGAGAGGAAAGACGAGCACGCGTGTCACTGCACGGACGACTGCTTGGAGAAGGGCGACTGCTGCTCCAACTACAAGGCCGTCTGCCAAGGTAACGCCGACCCTCCTTCTCCTCGCACTTTTCCTCCCCGCCTCAGCGTTCACCACTTCTACTCCGTCCCGGTCCAGGGGAGGCGTCGTGGCTCCAAGGCGACTGCGAGGAGATTGTCAGCCCCGAATGTCCCGCCGGGTGAGTCGATGCCAAGTAGCTGGACCGCGGCAGCAGCGCTAATACGTGGGTTTCTCCGCACCCTCAGCTTCGTGCGGCCGCCGCTCATCATGCTTTCAGTGGACGGCTTCTGGGCGTCCTACCTGAAGAAAGGCGCGGCCATCATGCCCAACATCCAGAAACTCAGTAGGTCGGCCCCACCCTCCCGCGCCAGGGCCCGTGTGGCGCGGCCTCGCGCTAACGCTAATGGGTTCTTCCCGCTAGGAACGTGCGGGACGACGGCTCCCTACATGCGCCCCGTCTACCCTAGCAAGACCTTCCCCAACTTGTACACGTTGGCCACGGTGAGTCACGCGACCTGTTAATGTGTACTGAGTCAACACCCGTCGGGGGCCACGGGAGGCGACGGACCTCCGGAGCGCGTCAGGGTCCGCCAGGGGCCGCTCGGACGGCGGGCGCGGAAGGTTCGGCAGAGCGTGATGTCCCCTTGCGCCAAACGCACAGGGCCTGTACCCGGAATCGCACGGCATCGTGGGGAACATCATGCACGACCCGGTGTTCAACGCCACCTTCACCCTGCTGTCCCGAGAGAAGCTGAACCATCGATGGTGGGGCGGGCAGCCGGTGAGATGGCCAAGTGGCTGGCGGGGGTCTCGGACATCCTTTTCCCCGTCTCGGTGTCACGAGACGCTCTCGTCCGCAGATCTGGATCACCGCCAAGGAGCAAGGCGTCAAAGCGGGAACCTTCTTCTGGCCCTGGTACTCCTTCGGGGACGTGGACGCGCTTGGTGGCCACCCACGATGGTGACCTCCCCCCTTACTTTATTTCAGGGTCATCGAATTGGAGAGACGCATCCTCACCATCCTCCAATGGCTGAAGTTGCCCGACCAACAGAGGCGAGGGAAACGTGCTAACCCCCCGGCCCACCCCCTACGCTTAGCGCATCCCTAACGTGTATATTTCCCGTTGGGTCCGCGTAGGCCTTACGTGTACGCGGTGCACTCGGAGCAACCTGACACGTTCGGACATCGTTGGGGTCCGCTGAGCAACGAGGTGGGTCTCCAGCTCCGTGTTTACGTGCCAAAGCTGGAACTTTCCGTGCCCCTTTACGAGCAGATGGACAACACGCTGCGGCAGATCGACGGCATCATCGGGCAGCTGATGAACGGCTTGAAGCAGATGAACCTCCATCGCTGCGTCAACGTCATCGTCGTGGGCGACCACGGTGAGACCCCCGGATGCCGTAACCACGGCGAGGGTGACTAGCGAGGTCCCCCCGCGCCGCAGGCATGGAGGAGGCGCACTGCGACCGCACCGAGTTCCTCAGCAACTACCCGCTCAACATCGACGACATCACTCTCATCCCGGGCTCGCTGGGAAGGATCCGACCTCGCGACCCCAAGTCGGCCTCGTGTGAGTCGCCGACACGCGCCCGCTTGGTCATCGCCGGCCCGCTTCTCGCTCTACTCTGCCACTTCCTGGGTTTTTTTTTTTCTGGCTACTTGCGCTTTCACTGGCCGCTCCCTTCAGCTCATTCTCGCTAAAGTCCGGCCCCTTGTCAGCGCTCACCTGTGTGTCGCCCCGCAGACGACCCCAAGCAGGTGGTGGCCAACCTGACGGTGAGTGAGGAGGGGCTTCCGGCCGGAGCTTCCGGGCGTTGACCTTGTGTGGGTTGCAGTGCAAGATGGCCAAGCAGCATTTCACGCCCTACCTCAAGCAACATCTACCCAAGAGGCTCCACTACGCCAACAACCGGCGTATCGAGGACGTGCACCTTCTCATGGAGAGGAAGTGGCACGTCACCAAGTAGCCTTAGTCGACTGTCCCTTTAAACGTCCATTTTTTGGTAGTGGCTAAGTTAGCAAACCACCTGGCAAAACTCTTCTCTTTGCCTCCAGAAAAATGCCGGAAAAGCTACGCACGCGCTGCGGCTTCTTTGGGGACCACGGTTTCGACAACAAAATCAACAGCATGAGGGTGCGAGCGTTTGATTGGTCCCGGCGTCCCCCCCCTTGCTAAGTTGTGGTCTCCCCCGTAGACGATCTTCATGGGACACGGTCCCAGTTTCCGTTTCCGCACTCAAGTGCCGGAATTCGACAACATCGAGCTTTACAACGTGATGTGCGGTGAGTGGTGCGGCGACGGTTGGCGCCGAAGCGCTCCCCTGACTCCGCCCCCACCCGCTCGCAGACCTGCTGGGCTTGACGCCGGCGCCGAACAACGGGACGCACGGGAGCCTGAACGCCATGTTGAAGTCGCCGCCCTTTCTGCCCGTCATGCCCGAGGAAGTGACGGGACCGGCTCGGGACGACGACGTGGCGGAAGGCGGGACCGCCGCGCTTGACTTTCCGCCGGACTGCAGCTGCGATGACGAGGTCGTCCCGGCGGCGTCGGGCGAGTGGGACCCCCGACTCGAAATTGTCCAAGCATTTTTTTTGGTTCACTTGCAGAACAAAGTGGAGCAAAACGTGCAGGTGTTCAGTCTCCTACAAGATGGCGCCTACGACTACAGTGCGTCCCCCAATATGGCCCTAGACGGCCCCCCAAATATTTCTCCTAGCGTCGCCCCTAAACGCCACCCGTTCCATTTCGTAGACGTGACCCAGCTCCCATTGGGCCGCCCCGCCGTGATGTTCGTCACCCGTTATTCTCTGCTGCATCACTCCGACTTCATCAGCGGGTACAGCCTCCAGCTGGCCATGCCGCTGTGGACGTCCTTCACGCTGATGCCCGAGGTACTCGCCAAAGTCCGCCCGCCATCTCGGACGAACGTGACCAGGCTTTTTTTTTTTCCCCACTTCAGGACGACGCGGCGTTGCTTCCGGACGCTCCCGCGCGCGGGCCGTGCCTGCGTACGGACCCGCGAGTGTCCGCCGAGCACAGCGCCGGTTGCGGCGCCTACGGACGGAACCGCCTTCTGGATTACGGCTTCCTGTTCCCGCCCGGTAAACGCGCCGTCGTGCGATGTTTCGGCCGAACGTATCCGGCGCCGAACCCTCAAACTTTTAACATCTCGCGCGCAGAGTTAGCGTCATCAACCGAGGCCAAATACGAGGCGTCGCTCATCACCAACACGGCGCCCATGTTCCCCGCCTTCACGAGTGAGTCACCCGCCGCCGCCGTGCGGGGATGTCGCCGACGAAAAGGACAGAGGCGACGCTGTACTCCGCTCTGACTACGTCTTTGTGGGAAAGAGCTGACTTGGCGCTTTCTGCTCAGGAGTGTGGCGTTACCTGCAGGGGACGCTGCTCCGGCGATACGCGCGGGAAAACAACGGCGTCAACGTCCTGGCGGGTCCCGTCTTCGACTACAATTACGACGGCCTCCGGGATAGCCTCGAGGAAATTCGAGAGTGAGTCCGCCACTGTGTTTTAGCGTGCGACCGTGCCCGGGCGAGTAACCGTGGCGTCGCGCAGGCGGTCTCCCGGCACACCGCCCGTGCCCACCCACTTCTTCACGGTGGTGACGGCGTGCCGGCGAGCCAACCAGACGTTGGACGAGTGCGACGGCGACCTGAGCGTCTTCTCATTCCTCGTACCTCACCGAGACGACAACAGCGAGACTTGCAACGTGAGTCCCGCCCCTCCGCCGGCGGTAGGCGGCCTTCGAGACGCTCACGCGCGGCGCTTCCTGCGTGCAGAGCAAAGACGACGAACGGGATTGGGTGGAGGATTTGCTGCAGCTTCACACGGCCAGGGTCCGAGACGTGGAGATACTGACCGGCCTGGACTTGTTCCGGGCCGGCAACCAGAGCTACAGCGACGTCCTGGTCCTGAAGACGTACATGCGCACCTTTGAGAGCGACGACTGACACCCGTGGGACAAAAACCTGAGCGGCTGACACCCGACTGGGGGAGACCCCCGACCCTAACCCTATCGGCACTCAAATAGCTGAGCTGACACATGACAAAGACGCGCGACAAACTGATGCCCCAACTGTTGAAATCTTAAGCCTTTACAGGGCACTGACTGAAATCTAGTATTTTGATATTTAGAAGAAAATAAACAACGTTAGAGTGTTATTGCTAGTTTGTTTCAATTTCTGATTCCTATTCAAACAGATGGAGTGACCTATAAATAAGCAAGTAACCTGGAAATGCCTTCAAAATCAATAGCGAGTGACTATCGGAAGCATGAAATCATTCCCACTCCCAATTTCTCCAGAAATAGCATGAATTTTTAACGAATCCATTCATTCGTTTTCCATAATGCAAATCTTGTGGGGGTGCTGGAGTCTATTCTAACTAACTACGGGCAGTAGGCGGGTCACGCCTTAAAATGGTTGCCAGCCAATCGCAATTATTAATTAATGTAATGTTTAATTTTGCGAATGATCCCCCCTCAAAATGTAATGCTTCATTAAGGTTGACAATTAGCATCCAAAACAGATTAAAAGACATCCGATAAACTGACCCCTGACTTGTTGGTATCCTAAAGACATACCCGACAGACTGACCCCCTGACCTTCTGAACACCGAATATAACCTTCCAAATCATTTTTTTATGTTCATTTAACACTAGAAGTGATTGAAGCTAACACACGGACGGACACGTAACCCCGTGCACGCACCTCGCGGTCATCTAGTTTCAAGCGATTCACTTTTAGTTTGTCCCCCGCGAGGGCCATTCTTACTTTTGGCCCCAAGGCGGTTCGCAGGTTTTATGCTACGCTAAGCTAACGGCCTCTGGCTCTTATTTAACAAACTCAACAAATGAACGTTGACCTGTCTGCAAGCCCAAGTAAAGGACTTTGATATCAGCTACTTTCTTGTTTTCAATTTGTGCCTAAAAAAAAACATATCCAGAAAACACACCTTATTTTTT
Source organism: Stigmatopora argus (assembly GCF_051989625.1). Classification (NCBI taxonomy): domain Eukaryota; kingdom Metazoa; phylum Chordata; class Actinopteri; order Syngnathiformes; family Syngnathidae; genus Stigmatopora; species Stigmatopora argus. Next base: position 1,619,788 of record NC_135407.1, read on the forward strand.
TACAGGACACTCATTCGCTGCCATTGACGGTGCCAGACGTCCAATCCATTTGGACTAGATGGGAAAATTTCATTCGCCCAAATGGGTTGGACGTCTAGCGCCATCTCTGGCAACAAAACATGCTGTCATATTTACATTTTTAGTCACTACAAATGCTTGGTGAGTGAGGAGTGTCCTGTAATGAAACATAAATTGAACCAATTGTTTGTTGGGGATCGAAAATGTCCCCAAAAAAGATGATAATAAATAACCCATACCTGTCAACCTCTGCCGATAACTGCCCTTATAAATGATTATGATTCCCCTTACAAACCCCCCAAAAACCTTACAAACACCGTACGACTCGTCGTACGGTGTTTGTAAGGTTTTTGGGGGGTTTGTAAGGGGAATCATAATCATTTATAAGGGCAGTTATCGGAAAAGGTTGACAGGTATGATAACCCAAAATGCAACCCATCAAGACGGTAATGTAAAGAATAATAAGCATAGCGAATGCGTCAAATGGTTCTGCTGGTGTTGGTGATTATGACGGTCCCTCGCAGCTGCGTCCAATAAGGCGCCCGGGCTTTAAGTAGGGCGGCAACGGTTGCATGGCAGGTCGGCAGCTGTACAGCAGAATGTGTTCCAGTGGTAGTTTCAGGTAAGTTGTGTGGTTCTCGCAGCGCTCTTGATGAATTTAAGACACTTTTAAATTGTTTGTGTACTTTTGGTACTTGTCAGGGTTCTGGTGCTCCAGCTGCTTGTGCTGCTGTTTTTTGGACAACATGTGAGAGGAGGTGAGTTGTTCAGTTTAAGGTCTCATGTTAGCTTCAATAGCGTTTTGCAACGGCTACATTGGTTATTTGTTGGCTAGTAGAGTCATTTCTTTCACTGCTTGTTTCTCAATACTCTTGACAATTTAGTTTTATCAAGCATTTAAAATAGTTTCAATAGGTACAACATTGGGAATAATACTGCAGTACTTCCCACCCTCAAATTGATATCTTGTGGTTGTGCAGTAAATGTTGGGAGTATCCATTTTGGTAAATATTTTGTGTAATTTGCAGTTTTACGTACTTGGGATTCCACTTAACTACAAATGTTTAATATACAATTATTTTCTTAGCAACACTTAATCATATTTGATACATTTTTATGAGGTATGACTTATTTGGCTTTATAGAGTTAATTTAGTTTTTAAAAACTCATGATTGGCTATCATTGTCAATGGCACTGATCAATTTCCAAGTTTTATTTTTATTTTTTCCCAGCATCTTTTGCGCCTTACTCGACTTGGCTTCAGAGTTTCCCTCGCAGTTCCAAGTATGCGTCGCCTATGGATGTCCACGTTTCAGTGCAATCTGAAGGTTCTACTGATGCACTTAGACCAAAGTACTTTAGGGGTTTCTCACAGCAGAACCCGAAAGCTGCCAGACCGGGTATCAGAGGTGGTTACGGTTCCTCTGGTGGGTTGGCGGATATTAGTCCAGCAGGAATTTACAGACTGGATCCAAAGCACCAACCTGAGAGTCAAAGTCCACTAAACTACCAAGAGGGCACCATCGTTTCAAGTCGGGGGATCCAAATGATGGCTGCTGCGATCCCGCGAAGGCACCAACAGAAACTACAAGTGCTACCACAGTCTGAACAGAAACCGCAAATGCTACCCAGGTATGAACCACACTTCAAAACGGGTTGGACCCCACCAAGGTATGAACCCAGACCACCAATGGACTTTACAAGCTATGAAAAACCTCAAGATCTGAGGCCACCAGCATATGAAAGCCCAGTAGAGCTTCCGATGTACCAACCCAAACCATCACAGAAGTATAATCCGCTTCCTAGGGCGTTCCCTAGATTTGAACCCAGACCCTCACAGGTTCTGACATCACAGTGGTATGAGCCAAAACTGCAGCAGAGTTATGAAAACCCAACCCGGGTCCTGGCACAGTCGAGATACGAAAAACTGTCACCAGCTTCACCAATGTATGAGCCAAAACGGCCACGAATGCTTGAAAAACCAAAACTGGCGGTACCCGGGTACGAAGTTAAATTCCAGCAGAATGCATTCCCGACTTGGTACGAGGCCAAATTACCCATGGTTCCAAAGCCTCGGAGTCCAAATACCCACCTGGGGCCCACTTTAAGAGTATTTGGTTCTGGTCTTTACTCACGCCAGTAGCTAGCAAGTGGCTATTTTCCTCCCAAAAAATGTTTTCATTCCAGGTCACCATAACCGCTGTGACGTGGACTTTGTCAGCCGGACTCTTTAATTACATTTGATTGTAAACTTGAATACTGAAATGAAAATAAATGCAATCTTAAAAAAAAACTTTCTTTCATGGTTTTTGATTGGTGGAAGTGGGGCGGGTCTTAAGCTGCAGGAGCTCAGGGATTGGTTGGTGGCTGTCCTGGTACAAGTCCAGACCTGTGATCAACTCCACATCTTTTACACGTGTTTGGTGGAACCAAATGTGGTCTTCCACCCAAGAGGCTTCGTCTTCAGTGCTCTGTCCGAGAAAGGCAGTCTTAATTATTTCAGTCATAAATTTCCAGGGATGTTGACAGTGAATGAATGTACAGTCGCCGTTGGCGGCCAAATGCCAGCATACCTTGCAGCTCTCGGAGTTGTCTGGTCGGTGAGGCAACAGGAAAGAGACCATTCTCATCTGGCCGTCACATTGCCGGATTTCCCGGCTGGCGTTTTGGCAGCTGGTCAGGACGATGAAGTAATGGGTGGGGATTGGCAGGTCGCCGTCAGATGCTATTCTGCACAAGGTCAATGGATGGTGTGTTTAGAGGGTGGCTTCTATGTAGTGTGGCTAATACATTGCAGTTGACAATCTAATGGTCAAAGAGTGAGAAGCCTCTAACTCTATGAGCTGTGGTTGGTCATGTTGTCCATCGCGGTCATGGTCAAAGGCGGGGCCTGTCAGCACATTGATGTCATTGTATGCAGATGCATACTTTTTGAGGAGTGTATTGTGGAAGTATGCCCAGATTTCTGATGGTGAAATGGAAAAATACCAGTGACAAAAGTTCTAAAAGTACTCCTTTAAAAAAAAAAAAAAAAAAAAAAAAAAACTTGTGGAAGACTCTGTTACAAATATAGTACGTACTATGAAATTTGGGATACATGGGCACAACATGGCTGCTCAGAAGCGTGTCGTACTGCTTCTCCTCCTCTGGGCTTGAACCTGTGAAACATTGACAATGTCTCCAACGGTCACCCGTGAAGTCAGTGTCCGGCTGGGATTTACCAGGCGGGTACAGGAAGGCGCGGTGAAAGATTCCGTATTGGTCGCATCGCCGGCTATTCGTAGGTGGGATTCGCACATCGGCCCGCAAGCAGTTGGGTCGCGGTAGCGGCACTGGGTTCAAATCATTCTATGAAATGGAACAGAAAATGTCCACTTTACTTTAGCAAATGTATACCTTGCTTGATAAAAGACAAGTGTTTACGTGGATGGTGAAGGAGCTCCACAGCGCCATCTTCAGGCGGTGACTGTAAGCGCTGATGAACGCCTCGTGATGAAGGAGGCAGTAACTCTCGTTGGGTTGCAGCAAGCGAGGACGGCCAAACGGCAGGTGATTGCGCCGGGACTCTGTCTCTGTGGTAACAAGATGGACAGATTCATAATGGGATCCCAACATGCATTTTGTATTGCTACTAGATGATAATGTCCAAATCATTTAATGGCAAATGGCATTGAGGATGTTCACCTTGATCAGCCGTCATGTTGAGTCGACGGTTGGCGGCCGTCACAGCGTCTTCGCTCTGAAAGAATAGCAACAAAAATGTATCGGTCACACCAGAGTGATCGTGTAGTATAATTTACGACTGGTTAGCCACCATGCTAATGCAGGAACAGGCTAGTTGGTCTTCAGGAAAAAGGCTGGTGAGGTGGCATTGCTCAGGCGTGCTCCGATCCTCAGGAGGCAACGGCGAGTAAAAGGGCTGTCGTAGCATGTGGTTCAGGCTGCCGTGCGTCCCGTTGTTGGCGGATGGCGAAATCTGCAGAACGTCTGTGGGTGGGCAGGTGGGTAAACACCACGACGAGAGATGCCAGCGAGGGCAGACTCACCGCACATGAGGTTGTAGAGCTCGATGTTGGCGAAGGGTTCGAATTCTGCCTGGGCCACAAACTTTGGTCCATACGCGAGGAACATGGCCTGAAGTGAGGAGTGCTTAGATGACCTGCCGAGGTTAGCGACTGTCGCGAGGCGGGCACTCACGTGCATGCTAGCCACGTCGTTGTCGTAGCCGTGCTGGCCGCCTGAACAGAAACCGAGGGAGCCCGGACGCCTGAAAGCCAAGTAGGATTGCTACGGGGTGCCAGGCGGGAGGCCCGATGCCAACGTGGATGCAAACCTCTCAAACAGCCATTTTGGCTCCACCAGTACGTTAACGTCCTCGATCCGGCGGCTGTTGGCGTAGTGAAGACGTTTGGGAAGATGCCACTTGAGGAATGGGCGCAGTTTCTGAGTTGCACTTTTACACTGAAAACAAAGAAAATGGTGAGAGATAACATGCTACGTGGTAACGTGAGTACGAGTATGTACATGCGTACCGTCATGTTGGCCACGAGGCCGACGGCGTCCACTGGAACACAAATGTGGATACAAAATGTATTTTATTCCCCTTGTTGGTGGGTGGTTTAGTGTTTTTGACAAAATTAATAGAACTGCATCAGAGTACATCGCAAGTCTTTGGCATTATCAAGGAGGTACTCACAGTGGGTGTTACGGTTCTTTGCCCGGATGCGGCCGATTGGTCCCTCGGTGACCACGTAGTCGCCGACGTCACCCACGAGCTCCTCTAGGTTCTCCTTCCTTTCACAGCTTGTCTCCTCCATGCCTGTTCAACGCGTAGATAAAGGCTATTAGTGCTAAAACTTCCGATCAGTGGCCTAGCATGATCAGAATTACCATGATCGGCGACCACAACGATGTTGAGGCATCGGTGAAGTCCGATCTGCTTGAGTCCGTTCATCAGCTGACCCATCATCTTGTCCACACCTTTAATGGCCTGTGCGACCTGTGATGGTCACATGACACAAAAGACACGTAATCCGGAATTCATTTCACGTTCAACCCGAACCATCGTTAACCTGGCAACATTATTGATTCGTCCTTACGTACCCCTCCGCTGACCGGACCGAAGCTGTGTCCCGATTTGTCGGGTTCCTCCAGGTACAGAGTGTAGAAGTCAGGTCTGGGGGAGAATATACATCCCTGAGAACGTGGCCCGCGGGTTCTTGGTACGGACTCGCGGAGTCACCTCTGCTGATCCGGCAACTGGAGCCACTTGAGAACCGTCAAAACACGTTCCTCAAACGGGACTTTCCTGCAGGAGACACTTGGGGTGAGCTCAGGGTCAGGTAGACCTACGAGAAGATGTCCGTACCCATTGTAGGGCTGGTGGATGTCCGGGTAGCTGCCGTTTATCTTTACGTCGGACCCGGGCCAGAAGAAGGTTCCGGACTTGAGTCCCTGGTACCTTGCCGTGTTCCAAATCTGCAGAGGCAAAATGCAAAGGGAGCCGCTGTACCGGTCGAACGACCACCTGACGATATACGCTTACCGGCTGTCCCAGGTACCAGTCCGGGTTGTTTTTCTCGGGACCCGACAACGTAAAGACGGCATCCATGACTGGATCATACATCACGTTGTCGATCAAACCGTTAGACTCGGGGTACAGACCCTGGTTGGGGGCTACAGCTTTAGTATACTCTATACGTGTGTTTTGGTCGTGTACATTACCGTGACGAGGGTGTAGTGGTTGGGGAAAGTCTTGCTGGGAAAAGCCGCCTGCATGTACGGAGTCGATGTTCCACATGTTTCTGAAATCAGATGAACGCGGATCTCGAGTCACATTTTTAATGTCCACGAGGTTGTGACACTCACTGAGTTTGTCGAGAACTGGAATAAGGGTCTTCCACAGACTGAGGTAGTCGGCCCTCAGACCGTCCAGCGACACCAGAAGCAGCGGTTGCCGCTGGAAGCTAGCGAGATGACACAACGCTTGTCAAATCCTATCCTGCTAGCAAGACGCTACCTGTGTTGCGTTACCCCGGTGGACACGAGGGGCGTGACAGGTCATCGCACCCGTCCTCCACCCACTCCGTTTGTCCTGTTAAAATACAAATGAGACAAATACGGTTGAGCGAGTACCATACCTGTCAACCTCTGCCGATAACTGCCCTTATAAATGATTATGATTCCCCTTACAAACCCCAAAAAACCTTACAAACACCGTACGAGTCGTACGGTGTTTGTAAGGTTTTTTGGGGGTTTGTAAGGGATTGAATCATAATCATTTATAAGGGCAGTTATCGGCAGAGGTTGACAGGTATGGAGTACTGCAACGAGTAGCCGCGCCCCGCAGCGTCTCACCTTGGCAGACGTGCCGGTAGTTGCTGCAACAGTCGAAATTAGCGATGCAGTCGTCGGAGCAATGACACCTGCTGGTCTCCAGCCTGGTCTCGCCACATCGTAGACGCGTGCACTCCCATAGTTCTCCTGAACGTAAACCACATGGGTCGGCTGAGAAGCTTGAAGACGACGGGGTCAGGCAGGGATTTACCCGGGGCTTGGCAGAGGTCGTGGTAGTCATGGCAACAGGTTCCACTTTCCGTGCAGCCGGCGTCGCACCTGCAACCAGGGATGTCGGCGTCGTATGGCTGGTAGCAACGGGTTTTGCAAGAGGTCTGTGGCGCCACTGGGGGACGAGATTGCCTCGTCAAATTTTGTCTCTGGTTCCAGTGTTGATGATACATTTCCGACTTGTGCGACAGCAGTGAAGACACCTGACAATTTTTATCTGACTGATAACGCAACAAAATAGAATCCTTATCTAGTGAGTAGGAAGGTAGACAATGATTGTAAAGTTTGCAATCATTCACTCATTGTCCCCGTTGAGAAGGCGTTTTTTTTTAAAGGGGCTTTTTTAGTCAGCTAAACACGAACGTATGTCAACGGCCTGAAATTTGCTGAGCTCTCAAAACGTTGAAGACACTCGTAGGTAGGACTGCGTCCGAGACACGTGCGACACAAAAAGAGCACCTTGGTTTTGACACGACTGCAGTTCTAGGCCTAGTCCCAGTCCTAAACCCAGGATCAGCGTCAACAGGCAAAAGGCCAGCACCCCCACCTGAAAACAAACCGTGAAAACGTGAAAAACAAAGACAAACTACTGGTGACGCTTCGCAATCGCAATCTACAAATAAAATTCCCCCAAATCAACAGGAACTGACTTGTGATTGGACCAAAATCAACCGGAAGTTTACGGACCAGGAGAAAGAGCATCCCCAAATATGTCATTTTCTAGTCATCATCACTAATAATAAGGAACTCTGAAGTCACTTGAACTTATTGATGACCAATCCTAAAACGGATAGGACGTCTATCTAGTGACAAACTACTTTCAATTCTAAGCTAAATGATGAACGAACAACTCTGAAGTTGCAAGTCAGACAATCGATAGCACTGAAAAAGTTCAAATAGTGTCTTTTTGTTATTCTTTTTTCTTGACCGGCGTTTGTTATGGAACGCAAGTCAGTGATGTGCGACAACTTGCGCACCAATATTTGCACACTCTTGAAAGAAAAGTGGCGTGCCGGTGCTACCATAGCAACGACATGTTGGCAAACACTTCAAGACACTTAAAAATCAACAAATTCTACTTTTGCGTTACTCACAAGGATGATCCGCTTCTTCTTCTGCGGCACCTTCATGTCGGTCGGGAGGTCGGTGATGAAAAGGGTGAGATGACGGATGGCGAGAGACGGGTGGCGGGCGGACGGGCGATAGACGGGTGACCTCTGGACCCGGCGGGCGTGACTTTGGTCACTGATTAGCCCGACACTGAGATAAGAGTCTTCTGTGATGTCACTTCCTGCTCGGCAAGTTTACCTGCACGTACTCCTTTAAAGTTGGCCATCAACTAAACGAGCACGTTTTATTTCTATATACTGGACTTTACACTATAGAATTTTAGGGGTGTTGTCAACGCAGATGATGGCACAGTTAAGCTTATGCTTAATAATTAATCTTTAAAGACTCACTGAACAATCATAAATTGGCAACATCATAATGAGCGAGACGTGATAAGAAAAAGACTTTCACTTTTCTTCTTTTCGAATCGTCTTTGTTACCATGAAATTAATGACCAGGTTGCCAGACAGACAAAAAATATGTCTTTACATTGGTCAGTAGGTTCTTTTTCAGAAAAGGAAGCAAGGGTATTTGGTTTGCAAAGATATTCCTGAATTTTTTTGAGTAAGCTTAACTTGTATGTTAAGCTAAGTTTAAGTACTTTCATTATGTAAAGTTTGAATCATTTAAAGCAAGGGTGTCAGACTCGGGTTGGTTCGCGGGCCGCATTAACGTCAACTTGATTTCACGTGGGCCGGACCATTTTAGATATAATATTTACTTTTTTTTTTAAATAAATTGATTAAAAGAACTGGATTAAAAGCCCTGAATATTCCGTTTTTATAGATATAAAACAATGTTTATTTTAGCTTTTTTCATATTTTTAGATTTTACAAAATGATTTTTGAACTAAAAACAGAAAAAAATTATTAAAAAATGACAATTATTGATTTAAAAGGGGGAAAATCAGGAAATTTAATATACATCTATACTCTTCCTTTTAATTTGATGCTAAAACAGAAAGTCGGCACTCATGATTTACTTTCCCGGGCCGCACAAAATGATGCGGCGGGCTAGATTTGGGCCCCGGGCCGCCACTTTGACACGTTTTAAAATGATTGGTTGATACAGAATGCAAATGTTTGAAATTCAGAAACACTCATGAGACGATGTCTTAGCGTCTTAGACATGCGGTCGCCGCTACACCACAGAGGGCGTCGGCCCACGCGCCGGCAAGGACTTGGTTCGCCGCCGCTTGTGCGCACTCGGGTGCGATGACGACGTCTTGAAGGACACGCACCGCCGTGGCGATGAGACGTCGGCACCACCTGTTAATTGGAACAACATACTTCATGAGAAGACAAAGAAACATTTTTGGGCATTATGCTATGTAGCATTATGCTATGTAGCATTATGCTATGTAGCATTATGCTATGTAGCATTATGCTATGTAGCATTATGCTATGTAGCATTATGCTATGTAGCATTATGCTGGGTAGCATTATGCTGTGTAGCATTACTCTTGTAGCATCATGCTATTTAGCATTACTCATGTAGCATTATGCTATTTAGCAATACTCTTGTAGCATTATGCTATTTAGCATTACTCTTGTAGCATTATACAAGCAGTTTCATCGTAGTGCTAGCATTGTATATTTTGTGGAATGTCTATTCATGCCTGACTGACCAGTCGGATTTGGTATTTGGTGTCCATCTCTTTGATTTAGTTTGTCTCCGGACGGCCTCCTCTTCTGGCGAGGAGCAGGAATTGGAACCTTGACAGCTTCTGACGTGGACTCCTCTGAGAGGAAGGGACGCTCGTTATACCCGCATTTCTGTTTTGTGATTATCCGTTTTTCATTTTCGCCTACCCGTCGCTATGGTGGGATGTTGAAGACCTGGTGTGCCTGGCTGACTGAGGGGACTCGGGGCTGTCACGGGGGGGCTCTGAGATTCGGGGAGCTCAGCAGGGGGCGACGGCGCGGGTGCTTTGGACCTCGGGACGGCCTTTGGAGAAGATTGCTCTTCGGCTGTTTCCGCCAAGGAATTGCTTGCCTCGCCATTTTCTTTTCGTGATTCTGACTGGATGCGGGGGACAAAACAAAGGACACGGTGGGCTTTGGGGTCATTTTTCCAGATAAATTAATGCTTCGCTTTCCTCACCTTGTGAGCGGCCATTTTCTCCTGCCGCGCCTTCATCTCCGCCAGAATGTCTGCGCCCATGACGGGAACGCCAACGTGCCGTGGAACGTGAGGGCCGTCCTTGCCATCGGGAGGCATCGGCGAGTTGGCCTCGGGGCGAATGTCCCGCGGGGACTCTCGCCTTGGCGGGGAAGGGGATGCGGGCGGCGGATCTTCGGGGATGTCTCCAAAGGAGGGCGTTGGCGGCGAGGGGGTGGGCGACACGGGTGATAGGGCGGGGGACGCCGACCGAGGCGACCCGACAGATACGGCGCCGTGGGTTTTGTCCGAACGAGACGTTCGTCCTTTGATGAGGTTGAAGAAGCCACTCCTCCTGGATTCCCGTTTTTTGTCGAGAGACTCCGTCGTGTTTGACGGCGCGGTTTGTTCGGCGAGTCGTCTGCGGGAACAACAAGGCGTGGGATTTGTTGGGGTGTCTTGTGCTCAAAGCTGACAAGGCGCTCACTTTAAGCTGACTTTCAGGACGTTCTTGGAGAAGAAGTCCTCCACGCCCTCGTCCAGTTTTGCCATCGTACTCGGATTCGCGGCCTCCTGCGCTGCTTCATGCTGAAAGAAAAACGGTAACGTCAATACCAAAGACACTATGGACGTACATGACTGTCATTGGCTTGAATCATTCTACTGGTGACTTACAGAAATCCTGCTGGGTTTGCTCCGCCTCCTGGCTTTAGGCCGCACTTTAGTCGGATGCTTCAGGGCGGGCGGCAAGACCAGAGACGGGAAAGGCGGCAGGGGGTCCGGCAGGGGGTCCGGTAGGCGCGCGGGTGACGGGTCCTCCACGTGCACCGGCACCTCCTGGAGGGCCTTGTCCAGGTCAAACTCCGTTTCTTGAGACGAACCAACGGTACACATTATTCCACGGGACGGACGAATCAAAAAATGCCAAATTCACGCGACTCACCAAACGCTACCGAGACGGGTCGCAGCATTCGCACCAGAATGCTCTTTCTTTTGGACTTGGCTATCAACTGGAACCAAAAGCATCAATAGAAGTTCATTTTTTCTGACACCACAAGGAGGAGCACTTCCTACCGCGCTCTCGTCCGTTTGGCCGTCCCCTTTGGAACCCTCCGGTTGAAGGACCCTCTCGTCCAGCACCTGCGCCTCCTCCTGAGACTCCGGATGTAGCACCGGTTGGCCCCGCCCACTCACATGGTCGGCCTGTAGATGGACGGAGCAGACACAGTCATGGCAAATCGTACTTTTGCTAACACGCTAACCAATAATCACACAGAAACACACCCACTTTAAACCCGTTAGTACCTGTCTCACCAACAATAAAAGACTAAAATACAAGTGCATGAGAAGTTTGTATGGACATAAAAAGCCTGTGTCCAAGAAAATAAGTTAAGAAGAACAAGATTGTGTGCTGAAAGTTGACAGAAACACGGAAGATGGGAAGGACACCGACGGACCAGCGTGTGGCGCCACGTTGACAACGAGTCCAGGATCTGATCGGTGACCCGGTCGGAGATCACAGACGCCGCGCCGAGTTTAACCTCACTGGAGACGAAAAGAAGAGGACGCAAATTAGGAAGCAGACTCACGCGGAAACGCAACCCATTCTGTCCCAAAACCGTCCATGCTGACCTAATCTTGTTGAGAATGTCCACACCCGTCTGTTCCAGGAGCGTCTTGGTGATGAAGCTGCGAGGGACGCTCATCCTCGCGGCCCCCGCCGTCAGCAGTTGGGACCGGAGACCGCTCGACTTCATGGCGTGCGGGCACAAACTCGAGGCCGCTTCCAACATGGATGCTAATGTCGTCTACGTGGGACAAAATGGACATCGCAGGTGAAGCAACCGGACCTGGAAGTGACAGTCTTAACGCGTGGCGTCCTCCACCTCCAGCTGCTCATCCATCACGGCCGCCACCTCCGCCGCTACGGACTCCAGCTTGTCCTGAATGGCGCCACGTAGGCCGCCGCCCCCTATGTGGTAGAGGCTGGGAAGTAGCTGGAGAAACGACAAATGTCAACATTCTGCGTAGGTCGCCTTCGCCTTAAGTCCACCTACGGTCTTGGAGTTCTTCGCATCGGTCATTAGGTCTTCCGCCATCTTGACGTCCTCCTGGACCTCGTGGTTTTGACAGAACATGAGGGAGTTGAGATGATCTTGAACCTTCACGCACATGGTGTCCATCATCTGCACAGAAGGAAAAGAGGGTCAGTGAGATACCGATCTAAGACTGGGTTCAGACTTCAGGAATATCAGATTTCAATCAGGTCCCTCCTCAAATCCGGTTTTTAGGCCTGAGTATTCACACTATTTTTAGCAACTGCTGCTCATGAGATGATAGGACAGTTTAGGAGGATCTAGGCAAGGGACCTGATCTTTAAAACCTCCAGACTACTGAGGGACTATGTGGTAACCTCAGTCTCAGTCTGCAGAAGGTCCCCACCTTGTGGACTTCCTGCGTGTGGCTCCAGGTTTTTTTTTACTTAGGTCTACAATGTACTAATCTAACCTAACCTAACCTAAGTGTCCAAATCGGATCTGGGACGGTCCATCTGACAGGTTGCCATGGCAATAAAGGCGTCACCCAGTGTAGAGGAACCCAACGGACAGTCCGAATCCAACTGAGCGGTTCACATATGAAGCGCCCTCTCGTACGGAATTTTTGGAGTCCAATCAGATCTGAACCCAGCCTTAGTAAGGGTACTGCCGTTGTCGCCTGCCTGCCTGCTGCGTGGTGCTGGTGACGATGCCCTGCTGCAACCTGTACGCCTGCTCCTGGAGGTACTTCCGGGTCTCGTGGTTCCTCAGCAGGAAGCGCTCCATCTGAGGCAAAAATGGGTTAGCTTCTTAACCTGTCAGGATCGAGTCCAAAACTCACCTTAAGCAGGGCGTCCTCCGTCTTTTCTGGGTTGGTCTTGAGTGCCTGGGCGGCGTCCACAATGGGGATGGGCATGAAACGGATGGTGAAGTTCCTGACAAGGGGCATCATGGGATGTCAACCAATGTGTTTTGAGTAGCTAGTGAGTAGCCTGCATTGCTTTTGACCTTCAATAATCAATGATGACAATCACAGTGATGGACGAATAACGTACTTTTCCAGGGCCGACGCCACTTCCTGAAGACCCCGAGGGCTGACGTTGTTCCTGTCCCAGATCAGGGTCCTGGAAATGGAGATCAGAAACAGATAAGAAGACCGATGGTTGACCCAAAATATGGGCTTGCCTTAGCTTGGTGTTGATCTGCAAGGCCTTGGCCAGCATTTTGGCAGCCATGTCGCCCATGGCGTTCCCGCTGATGTCAAGCTTGGTGAGCAAGGTGTTGCCCCCCAAGGCGTTGAGGACGATGGCCAGGTCGCCCTTCAGCTTGGAGTTGGCTAGCGATAGCGATGTCAGCGGCTAGGTGGCGCAAACCGACGTCAGGGGGGATGACCAGCGGATCCGGTTTAAAAGCGCACGCCGATTCCTCACCGATTCCTCCTCCTGGATCATACGGACCAGGTCATCCAGAACGGAGGCCACATTCCTGGTGGGAAAAGCAAGCGGGTTCGAACCGAAGTCTTCAAGAGGTTTGGCTGAGCAACTCACTTGGACTTGATGTTCTGGAAATTTTTGCCCAACGAGAGGTGACGTATTGAGCGGTTCTTAGACAGCCAGACCAGCAAGGTGCTCAAGTCCCCATCTAGACCTGAAAGAGAACACCAAGTGCCCATAAAAGGTTTTATGGCAACCTTAGAAGGACTCACTGTTGTGATTGCAAGCAATAATGGAAATGGATCAAGTGTCAGCACCATTGTCTGAGATGTCTAGACTGGAGATGTTGGGGATCTCCGCAATGCAGCCCTCCAGGATCTGAGACCCCGCCGAGCGTAGCTGAAAGTCAAGCGGCAACAATTTCACGGGATTTCAATCCTAAATCCTGTTTCCTACTTTTGGACATTCTTTTGTCTACCTCACAGCTGCTTAAGTCCAGAGACACGTCGTTCAGGTTGGGGTTGCAGCCCAGACCTAGCAGCAGGGCCCTGCGACGATCACGAAAACTCGTGAAAACCAACGGTCACGCCGGGTTTACGACAAGGGGAAAGGACTCTTACTTGAGAGCCTCGGCAGGAAGTCGGCATCCTGACATGTTGACCGAGTTCACTGCCTGCGATAGGCTGAAGAACTGCTTAAAGGACACAGGAACCTCCCTGGACTTTCTGAGGATCATGTCACGTTTCAGGTAGGTTAAACATATCTTAGTCATGTGCTTGTCAAATTTCACCTGTGAGAGAAGAGCGTCTTTGACATGTTGAGAACGCGGAGACGCTTCAAACATCCTTTCAGCAGAGACGCTGTTATCTGACCCAAAACACACACACACACCATTATTTAGTCGTGTGTGTGCACGTACACAGGTGTGTACATCGTGCGCCTCACCTGTTCCACTGAGCAATCAGTACCGGATAAATCCAGAACTTCTAAGCAGTTCTCATTACTCAGGAAGCTGTGGAGGTTCTGACCACAGAGAGACAATCATGTTAGCAGCAGGACGCTAAGCTCACGAGTATAAGACAATGTTTCTTGCATTGAAATAAGACTTAACAAATTCGTGGTCTAGTCATTATACCATTCACAACTCTAGATGGCGCCAGATATCTTTAAAGCGAATGCTGAGAACTTTGATGTTTAATGCAGTTAATGCAATTTTGTTCTTGTCACAGTAGATTGGTTCATTTAATTTTCAAAAATTGCTTATTTAAATGTTCAGATATTAAGATGTAATGGACAGTGTTTGCATGATTTTTCTCTCGAACGTATTGTTAGAATAATTTGTTTCAGATTATTTTGTGTATAAAAATTGAATTCGGTGTTCAAAAAGTCATTTTTGTAACATGAGTCTGGAAAAAGAAGGGGTTGTCTTATAATCGAGGTCATCTTATATTCGGGGTCGTCTTATAATTGAGGTCCTCTTATATTCGCGGTCGTCTTATATTCGAGGTCGTCTTATATTCGAGGTCGTCTTATATTCGAGGTCGTCTTATATTCGGGGTCGTATTATAGTCGGGCTAATACGGTAGTTTACGTGTTGACGGCTTGACACAAAGGTGCTGTAGCATATTGCTAACACGTTGCGCGTGAGTTGAAAGCTCGTTAGTAAGACGGAAGGTGACGCCCACTACCTGCAAGTCATCTCCTCTGAGTGAGTTTCCTGACAAGTGAAGGTGTGTGAGGGTGGTGGCCATTGTGGGATTCGCGCAGAGTGCCAGAAACAGGATGTTGACGCCTGAAACACACGCATGAGCGAAGCTACTCCTGGAAGAAAACCTCCCAAGGACAGGCCTCACCTTTGGGGGACATAGAAGTCCTGCTGAGGTTGAGCTGCTTCAGGCCCATCGGGAGTTTTCCCAACTGGGCGCTTAGAATACACACGCCTAAAACATAGATAGGCTTACTTTTAATTTCGGCACGGTCCTGACTTCTGGTGTCTATCATGGTATAAATTTGGGTGTTGGACCTTTGTCCTCCAGAGAGTTGTTGCTCAAATTGAGGTTGTGCAGCGAGGAGGCGGGGTTATGACATAGTGCCAGGGACAGCTTGTGAGCAAAATCGCTGGAAAAGGTGGACAGAAGATGAGATGATGAAGGGCAAGAAAAATAAGACGCATGCTAGCTGACCTTCTGAGACCAGCGTTGTCTAGGACAAGCTCCTCCAGACAACTGGACCGGGACATCACGCGGAGGATCTGCTCGCAGACATCTGGGGACTACGGGAATACTGAGCTTGTGGTTGGGTTGACCCCACCCATCTTTCTGACGGATGCCAACCTTACCAGTTTGCAGTCTTTAGCCACCAGCTTGGTGAACCACTTGTTGTACTCTAGAGTAGCAACGATAGCAACCAGATCTCTGCATGGGAAGACGAACACGTGAGAACGTTTGCTTTTGCTAGTGTTCTCGTTCAGAGTGGACGGGTAACCACCTGCTGTCTAGGTGGCTGAAGTCGTGGAGGTTGAGTTCTGTGGTGCCCTGGCTCAGGTAGATGGTGTCCACGTCCTGGACAACAAGTACAGTATCCATTAAAAAAATCTACTTCAAACTTTTAGCATGTGGCACCCACCCACTGGACTTCGTCTCTGTAGGCCAAGTTGAGGTCATCGCAGACGGCCCGGTACTGATCCGAGAATCCGCCTGGAAGACACGGAGTCTTAACAACTTCACTCGAATTCCACCGCTAATAAATTAGCCGTACCGCAAGGCCCTGGGTCCAGATGGCGCTGCTTCTCCCAGACCGATCGGAGGGCATCCAAACGTTCCGGAGGCGACACGTCAAAGTTCTTCAGCAGATTCCTGCGGAGAAGACAGAAGACTTTCGGAAAATGGATGGACTGAGTATCTCCCAACTTTCAGCTGGCGACGTACGCATCTGGGCGGATCTTGGCTAAGCACGAAGCGACTTGTGTGAGGAAGCGGTCGGTGTCCGTCGGAGAGGAAAACCATAGCGAACACGGTCCTCGCTGGAACTCCAACGCCACCTGCACCCACAGGGATGGGTAGACGTCCATGTAGACACATGCAAAGACTTAATGGTCATGTCTCACCTGAGTGGGCTTCTTGCTACGGAGACCGTGGACATCCAGGTAGCTGAAGGACTGCTCCACCTGCGAGAACACATTTAAACGAGCCTCAGTCGCTTTGGGGACATTCATTAATGGACTGGTCCACCAAAAACATTGAACGCAAAGACAGTTTGACCTTGAAGGGGGCGCGTGATGACAGCAGGAAAGCTCGGTGTGATGACGAGACCTAAACACCCACAGCGACAATTGTTAACCGTTCATTCAAATAATGTTTGAACTCAAAATAAATGAAAAGACCTCAAATCGAAAAGATTGACATCAAAAACTAACCTGTATATTGGTCTAACAATTGATTGGTTCATTTAATTTTCAAAAACCAGAAGCTATTCATTTTTAATATGATTGCAATTTAGTTCAGATATTAAGATATGATGGACAGTTTTTGCATGCTTTTTCTCTCGAATGTATTGTTAGAATCATTTGTTTCAGATTATTTTGTGTATAAAAATTGAATTTGGTGTTCAAAATGTATTTTTTCAAACGTGAGTCTTGAAAAAGAGGGGGTTGTCTTATAATTGACGTCATCTTATATACGGGGTCGTCTTATAATTGAGGTCGTCTTATATTCGCGGTCGTCTTATATTCGAGGTCGTCTTATATTCGGGGTCGTCTTATATTCGGGGTCGTCTTATATTCGGGGTCGTCTTATATTCACGGTCGTCTTATATTCGAGGTCGTCTAATATTCGGGGTCGTCTTATATTCGAGGTCGTCTTATATTTGAGGTCGTCTTATATTCGAGGTCGTCTTATATTTGAGGTCGTCTTATATTCGAGGTCGTCTTATATTCGAGGTCGTCTTATATTCGGGGTCGTCTGAAGTTCTTCTGAGTCAATTAACTTTGATCAACCATTTAATAATTTATAAATATGAACGAAAATGTAAATCATGATTAATATATTACAAATAATTACAGTTATATGGGATTTCAAATGACCTAAAATAGTCACTATTAATTGTGTTCCATGGTTAACAGGATTTGGGCCCATCATGTTTTTGGTCCTGTCTGTGCTTTTTTTGGGCCCCGCCTACCCACATTAGGTAAAATGTAAGCTTGTAAAATTGACGGGCGCGTTCAAACACGCCACGGCAAAATTTGCGGGTGCCACTGTGGTATGTGTGTGTCAGATAAGTCAGGTCTACACTGGCCCTCCAGATTTCACAAGATTCTCACGTTCCATCAACATCGATTGCCCCGCCCCCTTTCCCCAATTACTGGTGAATTATTTCAATTCACACAAAAAATGATTGGTCGCCACATGATTGTCCGCCTATCATCCTCAATGGCATGATAAATGAACGTGACACGCTTCAGACAGGAATTCAATTCAAGGTCAAAGGTCACCCACCAAGATTTTGTTGTCCAACTTTTCACCTTTGACCTCCTGCTGCACCTGACACCTCAGGGTTAACTTGAGGCTCCGCCCCGCCGCCTCCTGCACGCTTTCTGAATGAGGCATGACAAATGCATCAATACAGATATGGCAAAAATGGCCAAATGATGAATACAAAAAAACGGCCATCTTGTTACACAACTTAACAGTCTATAGTGCAATGAATTCTCAAAACTCCGAAATGGAAAATGTTTGGGGGACTCTGCCTTCTGTTTTTGACATGTTCCCATTTGAGGAATGTGGCCTAACACACCCACTTGCCCCACAGACAGGAAGTTACAGGTAGCCCCCCTCCATTTAAACACACACACACTACCCTCCTCCAGCCTAAAAAGAAAATGCATCCATTAATCTTCTGTCACAATCTATTTTGTGTTTGACTTAGTCGTTTTGGAAAAAGTCCATCACCCGTGTCCCAGAGCGCAGCAGTTCTTACCCAACAATTCCTTGGGGAATTCCAAAGAGTCCATTTCCTGGTTTATTTTTCCCAGAAACTTTTCCAGATCACCGTCTCCTTCTCGCTCTTCTTTTCCTTCACCCACTCCCGGTAATCATTCCCATGGCGGGCCGATAACACCCGCCCATGTAAGCGTGGGTGGGTGGGAAGGCCAACGCGGGAACCAAAACAATCCCCAAGATGACGCCCCCCCGACACATGCGCACCATCTGGTGGTCAGAAATGTGTTGTCAGGTTATCTTCCATTCCAAAGGGCGCATCTAAGGGGTGGCCATGGTCACTTTTGGGCCACCCCAGTCGACAGGAAAATTGACAAAAATCGACCAAAACAATTTGATTCCCATTTTTGCATCTCAATTTGAAAGTTTGGAATTTCAGCGCTTGTATCATCATTTGGAGTTTAATCACTTTTGAATTTGTTTTCTTTATTTATATATCAAAATGCACTTCACAGGCCGTTAACTTAGGTTGCACCGTTAGTTATTCTAATTAAATTTCTATTTAATTACAAATAAAATGCTTGTGTTCTTCAGTAACTTGTGATTTTGAGTTTTCGCAACTTGAGCATTTATGTTGTGATACTTTAAATCACAGGTGTCAAAGTGGCGGCCCGGGGGCCAAATCTGGCCCACCGCATCATTTTGTGCGGCCCGAGAAAGTAAATCATGAGGGCCGACTTTCTGTTTTAGGATCAAATTAAAATGAAGAGTATAGATGTGTATTAAATTTCCTGATTTTTCCCCCTTTTAAATCTATAATTGTAATTTTTTAAATCATTTTTTTCTGTTTTTAGTTCAAAAAATATTTTGTAAAATCTAAAAGTATATATAAAAAAAGCTAAAATAAACATTGTTTTAGATCTATAAAAAACGGAATATTCAGGGCTTTTAATCCATTTATAAAAAAAACCTAAATATTATATCTAAAATGGTCCAACCCACGTGAAATCAAGTTGACGTTAAAGCGGCCCGCGAACCTTGTTTTAAACCTTTAAAAATGAAATAAATAGTAACGTAAGAGTCTGACATAAATATATACTATATAGTAGTTTTTTCCTAACTGATCATTATTCATTTTGCTGGAAACCTGAAAAAATTACCATGAAAAAATTGCCATTCAATTTCTCAAATGTCGGCAATTGCGCGGGTATGTGGCTGTTTCAAGATGGATGGTTAAACTGATCGCCAAACGCGTGAAAGAAATGACGCCGTGACATTTGTCCTACTTTATTCCGACTTTCAGATAATTATTTACAAACAAAGTGCTGACAGACACACGATTACGAAAAAAAACTTAGTTTCCTTCAGTAGGTCTCATCTTCTTTACACACAATTGCCATAACAAATGTGTAGTTTTTCCCAAACTCAAAAGTTGGGCTTGTGCTTCTTCACTTCCACCATAAGGTGGTGCAAGTTGATGAGTTCAGATCGCACCGGCAGGCTACGAAAGGCCGGCTGACTGAGGACCTTGTGGAAGCCGTGGTAGTACTGGATCAGCTGGGTTAGGGCGCCCTAGTCAACGATTCAAGAGCGGTAAAAACTTATCCCCAATCGGCGTGCGTCCGATTCCCCCGTCCCTACCTGGATGATGCCGGTCCCGTTCTTGAAATTGGTGAAGGACCTCATGACGTCCTGGCTCATGGCCTCCACCGACTGCTTCCAGGAACTGGAGAAACCTCGTACCAGCTGGCAGATTCGAGCTGAAAGTGCATACGATACAGCAAGTGAGCCGACGTCGACTCCTGTGTCACTTGCCGCCACTCACCTTCGTCGTTCTTCAGGCAATCCAGCTGGCCTTTCTCCGTCAGCGCCTCGGCCTCCTTCACGAAGGCGATCATCCCCCCGAAGGGCGGCGACAGAAGCTCCTCGATGAACTCCTGACACCGGGGATGACGTGTGGCATAGTAAGCCTTTTTTTAATCAAATGATCAATTCAGAAGCTTGATACCGATACCGATTATTTGATTCACGTGTGTTGGTGGAGGGAGATAGTATGGAAAACAGAGCGGCGCAGAGTTGGCCACCGCTGCTGTTTGTGTATTTTAGGGCATTAAACCTCAGTATTATTTAGTCGTTTGTTGTTTGTTCAACCTGTGGTACCTCTACTTACAAAATTAACTCTACTTACAAAATGAATAACTTGTATTTTTCCTATACCAGCATTTCACATTGAATTAGCATAATTCGTCCCACGACCTTCAATACAATTCACTATAAACCCTTTAAAAATGATAAAAGTATACCAATTTTGTATGAAATATGAAATCGCAGAGTGGTTAGCACGTCGGCCTCACAGCATTGGGGTCCTGGGTTCGAATCCAGGTCGCTCCACCTGTGTGGAGTTTGCATGTTCTCCCCGGGTCTGCATGGGTTTTCTCCAGGTACTCCGGTTTCCTCCCACATTCCAAAAAACATGCACACTAGGGCTGATTGGACACTCTAAAATTGCCATGGTTGTCCGTCTCCTCGTGCCCTGCGATTGGCTGGCCACCAATTCAGGGTTTCAGCTGGGATAGGCTCCAGCACCCCTGCGACCCAAGTGAGGATAAAGCGGTAAATAAAATGAATGAATATGAAATTGCTGAAGGGGTTGGTCTACATCAAATCATTGACATATCAAAGCGTTTTGTAACCTGAAGAATTTGTAAGTTGAAGAATTTGTAAGTTGAAGCATTTGTAAGTAGAGGTACCACTGCATATAACACTCGCCTGCGTCCTGGCCAGAAGGAGCTGCTGGAAGCCTTCCACCTCCTTGCTGTCATCCGCCGCCCTCTCCTGGGAATGACAAGTTTTAGTTGAACATATTCTGGATCTTTGCGTGGAGAACTTGACACGGGGGGGGGGGGGGGGACCGGTCACCATGAGCACGCTGAGCATCATGTCGTAGTTGTTGATAAGGAAGATGAGCTGCTCTCTCCTGGAGGGAAACTCGGCCGCCATCTTCAGCACAAAGTTCTCCACCTCCACCTGAAGCTGTGCCAGTAGCGCGTCGGTCCTCTCGTTGGGGAAGGTCTGGTTGATGCTGACCACGGCTGACGAGAACTCGGCGTAACGCCGAGTGATCTGAAAGGCCGACGGGGTTACGGCGAGCGGTTGGCGGGTGGTTTAATCATACCTGTCAACCTCTGCCGATAACTGCCCTTATAAATGATTATGATTCCCCTTACAAACCCCCCCAAAAAACCTTACAAACACCGTACGACGAGTCGTACGGTGTTTGTAAGGTTTTTGGGGGGTTTGTAAGGGGAATCATAATCATTTATAAGGGCAGTTATCGGCAGAGGTTGACAGGTATGTTTAATTCTGAGGATCGGCTCACGTAGTGTGGCCGGGTGTCCAGCACTCCTAGCTTCTGCGGGTCAGTGTTCCTGATGCTGTGGATGTTCATCTCCAGGATGAGCTCGAACCGCGGCCACAGGAGTTCCAGCACCGCCTCCCAGTACCTGACGCACAAATGGTTGGAGTTTTTTTTTTCTGGGGGTGGGGGGGGTATATGTTAGGCCACTCACTTGTCCAGGGCTGGAATGTTCCTCTTGGCGGCAATAGCTCGGAAACGCAGGATGATGTGAATGCAGAGGAATACCGCGATGCCGTCATAGCAGTCCGCAACGTACGCCGACATGCTCTTCTACACACACCCAATTCACCGGCGGGTTATTGCTGTCTCGTGGGTGGCAAAATGCCAAAACATAAAATGTCAGTGCTAAAAAAAAAAAGAAGGCCTATAAGGAGGAAGAAACGCTTTCTAGTTGTAATTTACATTAGCAGTTAAAAGTTTAAAGAGTGACGACATTTGAAATATTTCAATTTTTTAACATATTTTGTCATATGATTGACGCAAGGTGCTCAATCCGTTTTTATTGCGAATATACAAAATTCATCCTTCCCAGTCAAAATAGGTTGGACGTCTGTGGGCCGTCAATAGCACTGAAAAATGAACAATGATGGCCAGTCCGACCATATTATACGAATTGGACGTCTATTAATGTCAAAGAGTTATACACTATGAAAACAAATATATTTTAGAGTTTTACTTGTAAACAACGTGTATTTCTGTTTGTCTTCATTTTAATTGAATTAATTTAGCGTTCATTCGCATTGAATAAATGTAATGGAACCAGTGTTTCTGTTTTTATTCATTTTAATATAGCTTTTATTAGCTATGCAAGCTAATATTTCATAATTTTCCAAAACTGAATATAGCCACCGGCCCTATAAATAGTTTCCACGTCTTGCACGTCGGCATTTGAATAATTTTGCACCGAGGTGACTTGAAAGGGTTAAAGGTAACAAGGACAGATGTCAATCATAGCTCTATAATTTTGAAAGCGGTTGACAGCGGTGGCCACTAAGCTAACAAATTGATTTAATGACAGACAGCTATGAACTGGAAAAACAATTTTGTCAACATTCCGCTCGAGAGTGGTTATTCCAGTCCAGATTAGAACCAAATTGTGGCCGGATTTGCCTAAAAAGCGACAGTGTGAAAATGGGGGACTAAAAGAAAAGGTCTCGCATCTTACCAGGAACATGCCGAGGGTTTTTCCCATGACGTTGTTGAACAGGTCCAGGGCCGAATTTCCCGCTACCATGAAGAAGTCGCATAGGAACAGGTATTCCCTACAGCAGTTATCCAACAGGGCGTAGTGTTGACTCCGGAACAACGTCTCGTAAGGGTACTGTCGGAAAGGAAGAATGAACTCACTAACAAACCCATTCTTGCCATTCTACTTCAAACTTTTGAATGGTTTTCTTCCTTTGTTTATTTCAGTCTATCTTACTGACTCAATGTGGCAGTTCGGTAAACGTTAAGTGACATCCCCACAGCGTTATGGTGTCCGTTCTTTAGTAGAATTCCCCGAAAGAAACCAGCAAAGTGGATGAACAAAAAACAATTAACGCTAATGTGCAAAGAATGCACAAGACAAAAAAAAATCAGGAGTGTCAAGCTCAGTTTCGATTGCGGCACTCCTTAGGATAATTACATCTAATGTGGGTTTGAATGGTTTCTTTTTGGCCAACGCTTAACTCACTATGTCCATTCGCTGGAAGTCCTTCCAATTGAAGTGAATAGAACATCTATTATTAGTAGGAGGAGGCAGTTAGATGAATTAGCATTACTTCTTTATGATTAATTTCAGGGAACCAATGTCACTTTGTGGAAATTTTGGATGATTTCACATTGTTTTTTGAGGGGATTTTCTGGCTGTCACCTTCTGTTGGTATTGGTGAATTTCTGAATTTCTGGGTCACTCCCATGTCAACTCATTGTCTTCCATTGACAAGTAAATCTCACCCTGCTGTCGCCTCTCTGTGCCGTGTGAGGAACCAAGATAGGACCCTCCAGCTCCGGGGGGCTGAGGATGGCGCCCCTCTGGCCCAGAGTGAAGATGGTGTTCCTGCTCTTCAGAGATGGTTTGGAAAAGAAACCTGACGCAAGAAAGAGTCATTACCAAGTGAACCTCATTTCCTCATTAAATGGGCGGAAATGTATTGTTTTCAAGTTTGGGTATGCAAAAAATCAATGGTGCTTTTTACATACCCAAATGTGAAAACAGGTCCACCTTGAACCGGAAACAATACATACTAAAAAATGATTAGTATTTTATTAAATATATAAAATCACAGATACAATTTGATCTTCTAGTACAGGGGTGTCAGACTCGGGGTGGTTCGCGGGCCGCTTTAACGTCAACTTGATTTCACGTGGGATGGACCATTTTAGATATAATATTTCGATTTTTTAAAAATAAATGGATTAAAAGAACTGGATTAAAAGCCCTGAATATTCAGTTGTTATAGATATAAAAGAATGTTTATATAATATAATATAATAACATATTTTTAGATTTATAAAATGATTTTTGAACTAAAAACACAGAAAAAAATGGATTAAAAAATGACAATTATTGATTTAAAAGGGGGAAAATCAAGAAATTTAATATACATCTATACTCTTCATTTTAATTTGATCCTAAAACAGAAAGTCGGCACTCATGATTTACTTTCCCGGGCCACACAAAATGATGCGGCGGGCCAGATTTGGCCCCCGGGCCGCCACTTTGACACGTGTTCTAGTATCAATCTGTCCAGATTTATAACAAAATACAAGGGAAATTTATACACCATATGTATGAGGCAGAAACTCTAAAAGTGCTGCAATGATTATTTGACTAAATCCAGTCTTTTCGAGTTTACAGGTGAACGGCTGGTGTGCGGATTGCTGCTAAATTGCTGTTTTGCAACCACACCCATACATTAAGGACGTGAAATGGCATATTTGTAATTGTGTTCTTTTATAATGTGCACACACCCTGTTTGAACCTCGAACCAATACTTGTGGCGGGCGTTGCCGTCCATTCAATTACAAAGATACGCACCCATGTACGCATCCTACCTTTCTTGGCAGTGTCCTCCACACCCATTAAATCATCTTTGTCAGCCACGTCTTCGTACTAAACACGGGACAAATTAAAACCTGGTATTTAATGGTGACAAAACTTGACACGTCTATCAAAAGCTAGCTCATCAAACAAAAAAAACAAGAGTTGTCCACACCGCATTTTTGTCACCTGATTCTCAGGATCTGCCCATAAAAAAGGAAAGATAACATTTTAATTTTATTATTATTATTCTCACTCTTACACAATGCTATGTTACCGTTAGCTAATAAAAAAAATTAGTTCATTCCTGTTAGACATTCAATCCATTTGAATTGAGCCGTGTTTTAATATTGCGCTTACGCCGTTTCGACCTAAATGTTGCCAAGGTTAAAATCCGCCAACCCAGAACAACTTCTGATTCATGTCAAATAAAAATAAGTAATATCACGACTTTAATCTCATAATTTTCAGATGTTTTTCTCCTAATATGACTTCTATCTCCTGTTGATACTTCACCAAAAGTCTCAGTCTGTGAAACCAAAAAACTTTCATTTCACGCAACGTAATTCTATAACTTGATTCTAAGTCCAGTAGTCTTTTTTTTTCTTTCTTTGTCTGGATTTTTGTCAACTGAGTGTTGAATAATAAAAAGTCAAAAAAACTATTTGAAGAACAAAACGTGACCGGCTTGTCCGCATGTAGTCACAAATTTAAAAAAAAAGTTTCCATACTAATTAAATGTTCACATTGGCTGAACTTTATGAAAACTCTTGGCAAGCTACCAAGATTAAGGTAGAAGAACACAAAAGATAATGAGCTACTTGTTGAGCGACAAAGGGTGTGTGGGGATCAGGTGCGGTATACACGAGTTAGCGCTAGCTTCGTCGCCTCACCTGCACTTTGAGAAGCCTGCCGCTGTAGGACTTGAAGTAGCTAAAGTACATTTTGCTCAAGGTGTCCACGTAGTTGTCTCGGACCTCCTTGGCCACCGTCCTCTCGTTGGCCAGCAGGAATTGGTAGAAGAACCTGAAAAAAAAAATGTCTCAAGTCTCACGGGCGCTTGCATTTGGCCACGCGCTAACGTACCTGTATTTGAGCAGAGTGTTTTGAGGTATTTGGTAGTTTGTCATGGGCTTCTTAAACGAATTGATCTTGAGGAGGATGAACTCGCCAATCTTAGACACGGCCTGGGACGGCACAAAAGAGAAAAGTACCGTATTTTCACGACTAAAAGGCGCACATAAAAGTCTTAAATTTTCTCTGAAATAGACAGGGCGCCTTATAATCCAGTGCGTTTTATATATGGACCAATACTAAAATTGTTATCACGATAAAATAAAATAAATCAGTCGGTAGGGTACACCATCCTCTACAGCTCTCACAACTACGGCAAGGAATCCCCCAACTCTACTATTTTCCCCGTAGAAAAAGTACTGCGCAGTGACTGCTGGGATATGTAGTTCTTTTGTCAATACACCCAATGGATTGTGGCCTGTATACATTGACATCAACACAGCTTTACGAAGCATGGAAAGCAGCGTTGGAAAAGTTACGCTAGCTGCTAGCTAGCTACTATTTGCGAATGGATTGTGGTGTGTATACATCGACATCAACACAGCTTTACGAAGCATGGAAAGTAGTGTTGGAAAGGACTCATTTGGACAATTGTTCAATTCAGACATAGAAAATGAGGACTTTGATGGATTTGTGGGTGATGATGACGTGAGTACATTGTAAAATGGCTAAATAAAGTACAACCGAACTCAGTTTTGCATCTGTTGCCTTTTTAAAAACGTGTTTTTAGCGGGGGTGTAGCGTGTATGTTTAAGCTGCTGTATGTTTTGCCATGCCTGGCTGCGTCTATACAAACGGTTCGTCCTTTGTGTGTGTCAAATACAGAAATAGCACTCGTTATTGACACTGCGGCAAAAAATACGATGCCCCGTATAGTCGTGAAAATACGGTATTTGCATTTTCCGACCTTGATCTTTAGGCGGTCTACGATATCCTGGATGTCGGAGCAGGCCAGCGTCTCTCGGAAACTGAGCTCCTTGGCCAGGTTGATCTTGTTGTTCAGCTCGTGCAGTTGCTCCACAAAGTCCTGCTCAGTCACCGCGCTATGCAGGATGGTGCTGCCCGACAGCAAAACATGTTGGGGAGAAAATGCCGAAATGAATTCCGTCAATGAGCTCAACTCAAGTGTATAAAGAGGCGGGGTCGGTGGCTCTCACGAGATCATGGCGCCGGGCACGAGCAGCTCATCTACCAGCTGGCTGAGGTGGCTGTGGACCGCTTGGCGGTTCTTCAAACGCACATTCATGCTGAGGGACTGCTGCTGCAGGGTGTGGATCTCGCTGCTGATGGACGACAGGTCGCTCTGGAAGCCGCTCAGCATCTCCTCCATCCGCTACGAGGCAGGGGATGTCAGAGCCCACCAAACGTGCATCAAAACGTCACTCACCTCCAAAATGGAGTCACAGGCGCTGATCTGTTGATGCAGCAGAGCGATGTTCTGGCTCTCCTTAATGTCTAGGGAATGTTCGCTCAGGAAAAATACACTTCTCCTTGCATCCAGACGATATTCCTTAGATCAAACACAAAGGTCGGATAGGGTGGATACAATCCTTGATGGACGCCTGCTCGATCCGCTCCAGCTCCGACTCCACCTGTTTGGAGTACTGGCGAAGGTCCACGCCCTGCAAAAAAATAAAAATAAACAACAGGTCACGTCGTCAACACGGCGAATGAACAATGGTGGGAAAACCAGCGACAAACTGACCGTCTGAAGTGCCTCCTTGACCAACTCATCCTCCAGATTGGCCTGGATGTGAACTGCGGCAGAAGACGTCACCGTTTTATGGTCGCCGCAGAACCCGACTTAGCCATTTGTGTAGCGTTCACAAGTTTGTGCTGATTTTTTTCCCGGTAGACTTACGGTCCACTTCGTCCAAGATCAACTCATCCGTCGTCAGATCCAGTTCTCCCAGGTGCAGCGGTGCAATTTCCCCGTCACTCATCTAGGGACAGAACAAGCAATATAGGGGAACTCCATAATTGCGTTACAGATCCATTTGATGTTTGAATGATACAGACGGCGAAATAGCATCCATTTTATTTAGATGGGAGCGATTGAAATTGATTAAAAAACAATTAAACAGCTGGATCATTAAAAAGGCTGTTGATTTGCCTCCTTATAATTAGTGTCGGAAGTGATAAAATGTCAAAGTTACAGTGTGATCATTGTAAAACAGTAATTATACGTGTAAGGTATTGCTGTCAATGTCACTAAATTACATTTATAAGCCTTTGGAACAGTAGGAAGATTGTTGATCGGTTTTCTTATTTTTGTTGATATCAGAAAGGTACATTTTAAAGCAACACCAATTCCTCAATTGTAGCCAAAAAAGTGAAATTACAAAATAGTTTATGCAATTATTGTTCACTAAAAAGGTCTGGTGACCTGATCTCGTTCATTCAAGCAATGGGACTTTTATTTTTTTGTATTATTATTTTAAAAAAATGTATTTGTTTATTTTTAGAGAAACTCAGATTTGTAAAAAAAATGGTCTTTGTTTACTTCCGGTATCCTTACGATGCTATATGTCTCTCTCTGTGTATTTTTATGTCCTCAATGTCCCTTTTTGCTCTACACAGCTCAATTTTGTGCAATTTAGTGAAACGAACAGTTTTAACACGATGAATGTGATCGTTTGTGCTTGTATATTTGCGAATGTGTGCACCTAATTGCCAATGAAAAGAAGCGAACGAGAAGATCGCCGCCCAAACTCCAATGAAAATTGGACAACACCACCAACAAACATTCTCAAACGCAGAGAAAGAAAATTAAAAGTCACCTCCTCGTGAAAATAGGCCATAGCTGCTTGTGTCGTCTTTTTCGCGGAGATGTCATCCGCAGTCGCCTCCGCCATCGTGCCTATGATGTCATAATAAGAATTAAAAAAAGAAAAAGAAAAAAATCATTCAAGTTTATGAGTTTTTACACAATATATATGAATTAAAAGCCATATAGACCGAAAATGAACATTAAAAAAAACAATTTTAAAAAAATATAAAAGCGGACTGACTTCCGTTTTCGTTGCGGATATTCCGCCTTGAAAATTTCGTCACTTCCTCTTTGCTTGGAACCAGCTTTCAAGATGGTGAGAATCTTCTGTATCTATTCAAATCCGCTACCATCTTCTGTGAATTTATGTCCATCTGTACCCCGGGAGCCTTTTAGGAAGGAGTTTTGTGTGTTTGTTCCGATTTAAAGTTGAATTGTTCGTCAGTGAAGACACATATACGTACTTTAAGAGCGAGTTTGCTGTCGTCAACGCCGCTAGTAATGTAGCAATGTCGGTATTCGTGTCTCAGTCACGCTTAATAACAACAATGCTTAAAGTTGATTTCGGAACTGACGGGCAGTGTGTGGCGTGCATGGTTGTTTTTGGTAATCTAGTCATGCACACTAAAATTGGGGTTGTGAACACGTTCAAGAAACATTCAGATAAATCTATTAGGCTAAAGTGTGTAGTTGCATTTCAAATGACTGTAAATCAACTAAATTATTATGTCCATGAATGACGTTCATCCTGCAAAAAGCACTATTTTTTTCGAATTACTTTATGTTGACAGTTTTTATTGTACACACACAGAGCTATCTTGATATGGGGGATTTTCAACGACACTTCTTATTGGTTTGGCACCATTTCCGTGTAATTCATGTTAATTTAGGGACTTTTCCAGGTCACCCATTTATTGGAATTTAAAATGTAAAGAAATAAATAGTTTTTATGGCCCCAACAATGGTCTTAAGCAGTGGTCTCCAAACTATTCCCCAAAGGGCCGCAGTGGGTGCGGGTTTTCATTACAACCCATAAAGAGGACGCCTTTTCACCAATCTGGTGTCCTACAAGTGCAATCAGTGGATTGCAGTCAGGTGCTTCTTGTTTTCTGCTGAAATCTCATTGGTCAAACTGTTTATGCTAGACCGGTTGGAACAAAAACCTGCACTCACACCGGCCCTCGAGGACCGGCTTGGGGACCCCTGGTCTTAAGTTTTGATTTATCAGTATTGTAATGAGAGCCCCATCGGGTTGATGAATACGTCGTCATTTTTTAATGTGATGACTGTCGTTGTCTGTTCTGTGCAGTCTTTGGTCATCCCTGAGAAGTTCCAGCATATTCTTCGTGTTTTGAACACGAACATTGATGGGAGGAGAAAGATCGCCTTCGCCATCACCGCCATCAAGGTAAAAAGACAGCCGTCGCCGCCCTCGTGCGCTTCCTGCAGTGCCGACGCCTGACTCTCTCTTGGCAGGGAGTGGGCAGACGCTACGCCCATGTGGTGCTGAGGAAGGCGGACATCGACCTCAACAAGCGGGCCGGTGAGCTGACCGAGGATGAGGTAAGACAGCCTCGCGCCCATCTACGGCTCGGGACTGGGCTGACTGGCGTTCTTTACTTTTTGCAGGTGGAGCGAGTGGTGACCATCATGCAGAATCCTCGCCAGTACAAAATCCCAGACTGGTTCCTCAACAGGCAGAAGGACGTCAAGGATGGAAAATTCAGCCAGGTGGGTGAAGACGGCCTGTGTGGAACTCCGGCTTGGCAGAGCTGTTAAGCAGCGACGCCTTCTCTGCGCAGGTGCTGGCCAACGGTCTGGACAACAAGCTGAGAGAAGACCTGGAGAGGTTGAAGAAGATCCGAGCGCATCGTGGACTCAGGCATTTCTGGGGGTGAGGCCTCGGCAACCCGCACCTCAACTCTGAATCCCGACAGTGCTCTTTTTAACTGCTTGTTTTTTGCCCCCCTTGCAGCTTGCGTGTGCGTGGCCAGCACACCAAGACCACCGGCCGCCGCGGTCGCACTGTGGGAGTCTCCAAAAAGAAGTAGACTGACTCCGTACTTTACTTTTCAATAAACCACCCCCCAAAAAATGGACTCGCCGTGTGTCCGTTTTATTTGTGCAGCAAGGCTCACCTCAACTTCCAAATCCTGACCAATGAATGCTTACTGGCACAAGTTTTCCTTTTTCCCACCCTCATTTCATTTGTTGGCGGGCACTGATGGCGCTAGTCGTCCAGTCCATTACGACTGAAAGGGGCGAATAGAAAAAAAAAAATCATTGCACTGAAAAAGTAGTGTTTATGGCTATTTTACCCAGTTTAAATGAATTAGATGTTGATAGTTATCAAAGGGTTCAATATGATGACAATGTGTTTTTGGGCATCATGGTTGTTTCTTTTTATTCATGTTTAATTAGGCTTTATGAGCAATTTACTCAGATTTAATTTCGCAGAAATGTATATAAAAAAAATCCTAATTTTGGGAAATTTTGGATTGGATCTCCATGTATATGTGGTTTTTGTGGGGCAATGTTCCCTCTAAGACAAGGGCATCCAACTCAGGTTGGTTTGCGGGCCGCAATGTCAACGCCATTTCATGTTAGATCTAATATCTAGATTTTTATTTTTTTAAATTGGAACAAAACTGGATCAAAAGCCCTACATAGTCCGTTTTTATAGATCTAAAGCAATGTTTATTTGAGCTTTTTTTCTTAGTATTGGAAAATGTCTTTTAATCATGTTTTTTATTTCAAATAGAAACAAAATATTTTTTACAGTGGAAAATGGAAAATATTTGTATATTTATTTTTAGATTTTACAAAATGCTTTTTGAACTAAAAACAAAAGAAAACGGATTTATTTTAAAAAGGGGAAAATCAGGAAATATAATGTACATCTATCATTTGAATTTGATTCTCAAATAGAAACTCATGATTTACTTTCTCGGGCCGCACAAAATGATGCAGCGGGCCAGATTTGGCCCCTGGGCCGCCACTTTGACACCTGCGCTCTAAGATTAGCTATGACTAACACTGTCCAGCCAATGATATGATGCGGTTCACATCACGTGTGCATGAGTAAATGTTAACGACATTGATTGGCTGCGTTAGTTGAGTGTTATGCACAGGTGCCTCTGATTCGCATTTGGCAATATTGCTAACAGTTCGGTGGAGCTGCTGCAAATAGAAGAAGTGATGAATTTGGGTGAGAACTGTCTAAAACTGTGTTAAGGTTATTAGTCTTGCATTATGTGTGCTACCTGTGTGTGCACGCATGCGTGTGCGCGCATGCGTGTGTCTAGTATGTGTTATCATTTGTCTTCATCCTACACAAGGGACTACAGATGGAAATTAGCCCTTGCCTACAATCTTACATATTTACACATATATGTTCATTAATATAGATATAAATATTTTCATCAATTTATGCTGTCCCTTATTAAATAAATCAAATCTAAATCAAAAGAAAGTTCTCGGCAAAACATGTGGCAAAGATAAAGTTGCTCACACTGGTCCTCTGTATGAAAAATTGGATGGAACATTGTTGTGGGGTAAAGTTAATAAATAAATAAAAATATATGAATTAATTAAATAAAAATAAATGTATATAATAACAAAAAATAGACACCTCAAACATACACATTTCGGAAACTGTCAAATTTGACAACGTCTGCCATGTAATATATGGTTGGGATTGGTTACTAAGCTTTGGTGAATTATGTTTCAGTGCCATTGACGGTGATAGGTGTCCAATCTACTTCAAAAGGTGGGTTCTTCAAAGTGCAAATAAATTGGTTGTGACCAGTCAAAACATTTTTAACCTATCCAACTGAACTTGATCCTTATTCAGTTGGAAGGTGAACATAAATTGACAAGAATGTCTTTGTCACTCATTGATGTTAGTTTATAAATGTGAATGATATATAAATCCTCCAAATATCCCTTAGAAGTGACATTGCAACATGATTATACATAAACTGAAAGATGATAGAATTGTCCATGTCTATGAGTAATTATTATAGAATTAAAACTAAAGAATGAGTCAAAAATGATTATTACAAATGATTGATGATTAAAACTCATGAGGTCAGTGTAGTGTCTAAATTTCATTCATTACAGAGCAAATTATCACAAATATTAGTAACAATTGTGGCAAACCACTTTGAGCATTTTTTTTATTTGAGCAATTTAGACCATTGATTTATTAGATGAGGGTATTTATGAAAAGAACCACAAGAGGACAATAAGTTAGGTGATGAGTTTTACCTTTTGTAAAAAGGACTTTTCACCGAAGCAACTTTAACCACATGTATCCTTTTAAAGTTTAAATGCTTAACAAGTTACTCTATGTATTGTTTTTGAAGTGGAATTTCATCTCATCTGGCATAAGAAAGTCTGCATAAATCGCGCTCTGTTAAAAACACAACAAAATAAGACTTTTTGGGACCGAGTACCAATTGATGATGAAAGAAAGAAGACCACAGAAGTGAATTGTATGAAGTGCATTTTATTCAAGAGAAAGTTGAATGCAGGAAAGAACAAGGCATTCACCGTAAGGAAACCAAATCAAGTGTCCGACTAAAAAAAAAAAACTACATTGAAGAAGTGATTACAAGCAGGAGAAACCTCTTGATGGCATCGAAAGATTTCAAAAGGAAACAGAGCATTAACAGGCGGGCTCTCTCATCACTTTCTGTCATCTGGGGTTGGTGTGGGAACAGTTGGAACTGTTGGAACTGTTGGAACTGTTGGAACTGTTGGAACTGTTGGAACAGTTGGAACTGTTGGAACTGTTGGAACAGTTGGAACAGTTGGAACTGTTGGAACTGTTGGAACTGTTGTAGGAGGGGGTGTTGGAAGGTAAGCTGAACTATCGAATGCTTTAAGCCAAACTTTGTTTCCAGCAACGTGCATGGAAATGCCGACACCTGGGTTTAGCTTGAAACCCATAATGTCCCCTACGTCCAAACAAGTTATGTGGTCTGGATGAGGACCAGGGACTGTAGGTTCAGGGACTGTAGGTTCAGGGACTGGAGGATCAGGGACTGTAGGTTCAGGGACTGGAGGATCAGGGACTGTAGGTTCAGGGACTGGAGGATCAGGGACTGTAGGTTCAGTGACTACAGGATCGTTTTCATCAGGAGTAGTTGCATCTTGTGCCCTAAACGTCGGGAGACTGACGGTCCCTACGTCGGTGGAGTCAAATTAAAAGATGTTACGTGAGGACCATGAGTTGCCTCCCCTTTGTAAGGCGTTAATCGAGAGGTTTCATGACTTACCGATGAGCAAGATTAATGCCAACACCTTAAAAATCCCCATTGCGTCTGAATTTTTTTCTCCTGTAAGACAGAGCAAAGAATGCTAAACATGAAGAAAATATGCTACGATAGAGTCAGATCCCTCTTCCTGGATTGTATTCACTCAAAATGGACTTGCTTTCAAATGAAGATATGCAAAATCAAAACTACTTTTAACATACTCATACCTGTCAACCTCTGCCGATAACTGCCCTTATAAATGATTATGATTCCCCTTACAGACCCCCAAAAAACCTTACAAACACCGTACGACTCGTACGGTGTTTGTCAGGTTTTTGGGGGGTTTGTAAGGGGAATCATAATCATTTATAAGGGCAGTTATCGGCAGAGGTTGACAGGTATGCATACTCAATGTATGAAAAAAAAAACAGGTCAGTCTTAACCGGAACCCGACATACTGCAAACATTTTGTACTTTTAGGCCGAGTTAAATCACTGATCAAATTCGGAAAAATGTCGGCAGATTATTAACACGATTTGCCAATCTTTTCTGCACCGGACAAACCAAGTGCCATTTTTTTTAAACCCCTTAAGGTTATCCCATCTGTTGTCCCGTTTGAGCTCAGTCCGAATTCCTTCCTTTCACAGCATCTTGCAAAAGTGCAACGCTAAATGAATTATTAGTTATCAAGTGTAGTAGGGTACTCACCAGACGGTATCAGGTAGGTTCTATGCTCAATGACAAATCCGAGTCGGTGTTTTATACTTTTCCCGCCTGCCGAGAAACAATGACGACGGTTCGGCCCTTGTTCCGCGGCGTTAATTAACTTGCAATTCATTTCTCACGCAGGCCCCTGTTTGTGTAAAGGGCGGGTCTTGTCAAGCAACATTTCTTCTTCTGTCCTTGCGCTAATTGATCAATTAGGTGAATCATTTTAGCACAACTTATTGTCGAACACAATGTGCAAAAAGAAGAATCTTACTTAACCATGAGGACAAACCAAATAAGGCAATGTGGAAAAATTCCCTTTTGTTGGGCAAAAAGTTGGAGTGTTTTCGAAGGACTTCCAATTACGTGTCGTACAAA
Organism: Stigmatopora argus; assembly: GCF_051989625.1. Lineage (NCBI taxonomy): Eukaryota > Metazoa > Chordata > Actinopteri > Syngnathiformes > Syngnathidae > Stigmatopora > Stigmatopora argus. The sequence continues at coordinate 1,654,620 of NC_135407.1, forward strand.
TGGCGATTCCTCTCCTAATAGAGAACTGACGTCCAAAGATAAATGGCGTGACATTGACGTGGATCGTTGCATTACCCGAATCGGAACTGATGAAACTTGGCACTTTGTCATACCTTGAGTCCTTAAGAGACCTCATAAACCTAAATGCTGGATCGCTAATAATTGATTAGTCACAAAAAATGTAATTGGCTAATGGCACTAATAAAAACTCCATTGGAAAGGAAATTTATTTTGTTGTTTATTAAGTGGGATATCATTACATCTGCCAAGTTTCAAAAAATTTCTTTGTTTTGAGTATATAAGCTTAGTTTCTTCCCAATTTTTTCATTAGAAAGCTTCTTCGCTCTTCTCTTTTTTAAATAAGAATATATCAACCTAACCACACAAATTAGACCTTTTTCATCAAAAGTTGAACTACTTATTATTATTTTGAGCATTTAGTTACAGTTATTATCTGATTTAAGTGCAAATGATCGCTTTCAGCCCCTCCCGCTCCAAATGGATTGGACGTTTATTGCCGTCAATGGCTGCCAATGACTAAACAAGAATTTAGTCTCACCTTATTTTAGAAAAAAACATGTTTATTACATTGTTTCTCTTCATTCATTCATTCATTCATTTTCCGAACCGCTTTATCCTCATTTGAGTCCCCGGGGGTGCTGGAGCCTATCCCAGCGGTCTTTAGGCTAGAGGCAAAGGACCAGCCAATCGCAGGGCACGAGCAGACGGACGACCATTCGCGCTCACACTCATACCTAGGGGCAATCTTGAGTGTCCAATCAGGCTACCATGCATGTCTTTGGAATGTGGGAGCAAACCGGAGTACCTGGAGAAAATCCATGCAGGCCCGGGGAGAACATGCAAACTCCACATAGGTGGATTGACCTGGATTTGAACCCAGAACCCCAGAGCTGTGAGGCCGACACGCTAACCACTCAATCCGCTGGGCCCACATTGTTGTTCTTAAGTAATCAAAATAGTTCACATGGAGACAAATGAGGACAAAGAAAGGAAATATTTTTTTAATGGTTTGAACAGGCAACGCCAAATATTTTGACGTCCCATTTTTGTAAATAACATTTGTTGTGAGCAGACGCCTTCAAATTCCAATTGAAACCTGGTTGATACCTGGACTAGACTGATGTTTGCGCCTGGTAACAACAACAAAACCCTTTGTTGAAGAAAACATGCGCACAAAGTGACAAAAGGACTACACGCCTATGTTTTTTAACGAGTGCTTTAGATTCAACGCATCTTCAAATAATGCAATCGTTAGCGATGGCGAAAGAACTGAGTCATCTAATTATGTTGGTAGAGATACAGCAAACTCCAACAAAGGAAAGACCAAGGAGAAGAAAAATCATCTTTATTGGCCAAGTATGTTACATTTGTCTGTAGTTGTTGGGCTTCATAACAAATAAAGCACAGAAAAGCTTTCTGGGCAAATACAGCAACCAACTGTTGAATATTAAAGAATGTATAAAGGTCGAATAAAGATTCTTGTTGTCCTGGTGAAAGCAAACATTGTGTTTTTGTATTTTTTTCATTTGACAGATTTGGTGTATATTTACTCCGAGAACATGATAGTTTCATGATATTGAGGTCAGTTAATTAAGTTAGAAATATACAATGGTTTGATGTCTGCAATTGTCATACTTGGTTAAGGAAAATAATTTGCGCTTGTCCAACAGTCCCCTTTTCGGACAAATTAGGGGTCACGAAAGAAGGTCATTGATGTTTGGCATCCAGATTCCAGGTGGCGTGATGTCCCGCCTACCATTTGGCGAAACACGGCTTGGGATGAGAATGCTCTAGAAACGTTACAATCACCCGATGGCCGTAGCTGTGAAGGACCACGTGTTTTCCATCGTCATGTTGAACGATAATTTTCTGGTCTTGGCCCAGGCAGATTACTGGAACGCGAGATGAGGGTTTTTCTGTAGTTAACGGATTATTACTTGTGGCTGGTTCAGGGGTGGGGTTCGGCTGGGATCCGACAGGGGTTGTTTCTGTGGGAGGTGCATTCGTTGATGGGTTTGCAGTAGTGGGAGAACTCGTAGAGGATGTTTCAGGAGAGGGGTTCTGCTGGGGTCCGGTTGGGAGAGGTTCTGTGGTAGATAGAGTGCTGAGTGTAATCGAGGATGTTTCAGGAGAGGGGTTCTGCTGGGGTCTGGTTGGGAGAGGTTCTGTGGTAGATAGCGTGCTGAGTGTAATCGAGGATGTTTCACGAATGGGGTTCCGCTGGGGTCCGGTTGTGGGGTTCTCTGTGGTTTGTGAGTTTGTGGATGGGTTCCCAATTGTGGGGGTAATTGAGGTGGATGTTTCAAGAGTGGGGCTCTGCTGGGATCCGGTGGTGGGCGTTCCGGAAGTTAGGGTTTCAGTTGATGAGATCCCAGTGTTGGTTGTTTCAGGAGAGGGAGTCTGAGTGGTGGGAGTAATCGAGGAGGATGTTTCAGGAATGGGGTTCTGCTGGGTTCTGCCGGTCGGTTGGTTCTCTGTGGTTTGTGAGTTTGTGGATGGGGTCCCAATTGTGGGGGTAATTGAAGAGGATGTTTCAGGAGTGGCGCTCTGCTGGGATCCGGTGGTGGGCGTCTCAGAAGTTAGGGTTTCAGTTGATGAGATCCCAGTGTTGGTTGTTTCAGGAGAGGGAGTCTGAGTGGTGGGAGTCATTGAGGAGGATGTTTCAGGAATGGGGTTCTGCTGGGTTCTGCCGGTTGGGGGGTTCTCTGTGGTTTGTGAGTTTGTGAATGGGGTCCCAGTGTTGGTTGTCCCAGTAGTGGGAGTACTCAGGGAGGATGTTTCAGGAATGGGGTTATTCTGGGTACCAGTGAAAGTTGTTATAGTAGATGATGGGGTCCCAGTATTGGCTGTTCCAGTAGAGCGTGTTGGACTGGTGGGTGTACCCAATGATGATGTCTCAGAAAGAGTGTTCTGTTGAGAATCAGTTGTGGGGTGTTCTGTGGTAGATGTATGAGTTGAGGGGTTCCCTGTGGTATGATCACTTAAAGTGGATGTTTCAGTAATGGTGTTCTGCTGAACCCCAGTGGACGCTGTTCCTGTCATAGCTGTATTATGTGCCTGGGGACAAATGGTGGCTGTATGTGGGGTAGGTATACTTGATGAGGTTACAGTAATCGGGTCCTGTGGGAACCCAGTGGATTGTGTCGCTGGGGTCTGTGTGTCGGGTCTTTGGGTGGTTTGTGTTAAAAATATTTCATTTGTAGTGGGTGCTCTGGTTGTTGTTGTTTGGGTAATGGGTTTGTAATATGGTTTATAGCCCAAAAACCACCATGGTTTTTTTATTCCGTATACCCAGTGGGCAGGGTATGGCTGGGCAGGCTTGGTGAAGATTCCTGTGTCGGCGGAGAGGCCAAAAGTCAGCATTCCACATTGTTATTCTGTGTTTGTGGAATAGATAGTCAAGCGTTTGCTTTCTTACCAGATAGCAGAAGCAAACCAATCAACATCTTGAGAGCAATCATTCTGGCACAGCAAATCCTGAAAAAAAGTTAAGGGAATTTTGAATGGACACACATTTCATTTATTTCTTTAAAACATATCTTATTTTTGTTAGGGTCAAAGGGTGCTAGAGCGTATCCCAGCTGACTTTGGGCGAGAGACGTACTACACCCTAGACCGGTTGCTCGTCACTTGTGGTGTACACATGGAGGTAGGCGACCATTCACACTCGCAATCACACAGGAAAATTTGGAAAAACATTTTAAACAGACTAAAAGAGACCATTTTGAAGATAGTGTTATTATTATCCAGTGTCCTTTTCAAAGTACAGTATGAATAAAATCGGAAAGCCCTAAATACCATTCTAACTAGCGCCACCTAATGAAATTATAGATCCACTGTTACCATCTAGAAAAAAGAATCTGATCTGAGCCATTTCTGACTATTAAGAAACCAACCACAGGGGCAATTTTGTAGAAAAGAATCCAGTAAAATTATTTCCACGCTTGAAAAACATATATACGGAAAGGAACACTGCTCCCTACTGTTAGATATGGTGGCAATACATTTAGGACCGCTGTAAATTTACATGTTCAACAGGATTCAAAACTGGTTTAAGTAATTTAGTGTTGCAAGTTAAGGAATTCCAAGGATTCGGGTTAGGCAACGGGTGCAGGTTGCTAGGCGCCAATTTCGTATGTAATTTGGGGTCGTTATGGCAATTTTACACTTTGGCTGGACAAATGTTAACTTTGTTCATTCGTCCCAAAGTTTATTCATTTGTTGCCACCCTCCCACCTGAAATAGATTAGACGAGTGACAAAACTTATTTAAATTCACAGCAGAAAGACGATTGTACTCATAATTGGACATCTGATATCGTCATAGCATCGAACGAGTTATTGTATATTTGGTTCTTTCGTTTAAGTAGATCGCAATCTACCAGTAGATCACCAAGGAACTAAGGTAGTACTATTGGTAGATCGCAGAACAGTAACATTTTGATCCCTACCATTTATCGATTTCCTTAGCTAGTCTCTTATGAATTTGGCATGTCCGCAGTAAGATTTAGCATGAATTGCTAAAGCTCTCATAAATGTTGATAACGTCGAATGCGAGGTATATCGTTACATAATTGCTGAGCTTTGTCAGTGGCCAGTTAAAAGATAGATAGTAGAAGGTTAACCCCTTTTGAAAAGTTGATCTTGGAGCAAAAACGTTTGTTAGCTTGAGAAAACCGAAGGAATGTGTACCCTGCCGTGGGTGTTCAAAGCCATGCACCAATCTCACAAGAATTTACAGCAATCAGAAATTGAGGAAAAAATGTAACATGGTTTAAATAAGCAACAAAATAAATCTGGAGACTGGTGGATTGAAAACATTGCCCTAAATGCTAATCTCCAAGATCCTTCAGTCTGATAGTCCACCAACACAAGCTGTAGACCCAGAATTACCTCACCGGGAGTCTTTAATCTAACGTAACGTGAGGTTCCGTCAAGGTTAATTTGCTTGAAAAAGATCAGCTCAACAAAGCTGGGACTCGCTCACCAAGGGTTGTATTTCACCAAAATGACCTCAGCCAAGCAACCATCCTAACACCATGTCTTCAACGGCCCTACAATCCCATTGGAAAAGCCCGAGTCTCGTTTTGCCGGAAGACTTGCAAAGCATGCAAAAGAATATTCCCTTCACCCGCCACCCAAAGCCCAACACTGAAAAAGTCCATCATTTGCGCTTGCTTAACGGAGAAAAGACACCAAGATGGAGAAATCACTCACCGGCGCTGAGTGAGTCCGACGTTGATACCTCGACTTGACTTACTGACGCTGCGATTCCTATTCTTATAAGTCTTCCAGCTTTCGCTAAAAAAATGATAATAGAGGGACATTTAGTCCTCTTCCATTCTTATTTACCCACCCTGAGTTCTTTCTGTTCTTTTTGAACGCATAATAGTTCGGGGATCAGCTGCCCTGCGTAATCAAGTACAGTGAACGTTGAGAAACTATTACATTATTAACGAATAAATGACTTCATTATGCTTTGTCTCTTGAATTTTTGGGTCATTTTTTTGCTGAAAGAGCATGAGAGGTGCAGTAGATAATTGACTCTTCAGATCTGGCACAAAAGATTGACCTATGAAGAATCTGCAATGTAACTCAGACTGTGTGTCAGGTTGCCTAAAAAAGGTAGTTTCACTTCTTGGAAAAAAAAGGAATGTCTAAGGGGGAGGAGCTTCCTAGCCCCCCCACTGGATTCGTTATCTATCGCCAATCAGTCGTAGGGTACGCAGAGAGACAGACAACCACTCACAATCCCACCGAATGGGAATCAAACCCAGACTGCATGCACCAAAGTCAGGCGGAAGAACCACAGCAACATCAGTTGGCCTGTAGTGAACTCAAATGGGGTAATTTATTTTTCAAGAAACATCTTTTAACAATATACAATACTATTTGTTCCCCTAAATATATATTTTTACAAATCAAAATAGATCATAGTGAATGATTAACTGAAATATACACAGGCATAAATATGGGTAACAATTCACAAATGTAAAGAATCAGATTACAGAAGAATCAATACATATTATAAAGAACATATCCATAGACAAATTTGAAATGACAGTTACAGAACATAAATAATGTGCGATTTTTGGACGATTTTCCTTTCACAATACAAATGGCAAGTGGTTAAAATAGGTACAATAAATAATTGTTCAACAAATCCATAATATATAAATATATATAACTATAAATCACAATTTCGGGTCTTCATAATTGATACATACATCTTGAAAAAGTGGATACAAATTACAATAAAATAAGAAACCCTCACCATTGCAATGAACTTATGATTATATGATCAGCCTTGAGTACATGCGCTAATAGGCGTCAGAACCTTGCAGAGAACTGCCGACATTGTCAGTAGAAAAAGAAAGCTTTCGTTTGTGGATGATTGACATAATTTCTTTTTTTTCATATTGGAGGAATTGCCAGTGGAATTCTTTTTATTTTTAAATATTTCTCGTGTATGACATTTGTAGCAATGGTGGTTTTATGTAGCTGTTTTTATTTATTTATTTATTTTTTATAGACTTGTTTCAACCGGAAACTGCTAACAATAACAAAGGTTCCCATCGGATGAAGGTTTCATGCTGTGGTCCTGACAACAAATTAAACAACAAACAACTCATATGAGGTGAAAATGCAGCATAAAGCAAACACAATGGGAGAAAGATGCTTTATGTTGCTGTCACTAGATACTGTAACGTCACTGGTGAATGTGCTGTCACTGGATTCTGTATCGTCACTAGTGAACGTGCTGTCACTGGATACTGTATCGTCACTGGTGAATGTGCTGTCACTGGGTACTGTGCTGTCACTGGCTACTGTGGTTACACTGTTCATTGTGCTATCACTGGAAAGTGTGCTGTCACTGGTAATTGTGCTGTCACTGGATACTGTGCTGTCACTTGTAACTGTGCTGTCACTGGATACTGTGTCCTCACTGGTGAATGTGCTGTCACTGGATACTGTATCGTCACTAGTGAACGTGCTGTCACTGGGTACTGTGCTGTCACTGGCTACTGTGGTTACACTGTTCATTGTGCTATCACTGGAAAGTGTGCTGTCGCTGGTAATTGTGCTGTCACTAGTAATTGTGCTGTCGATGGTAATTATGCTCTCACTTGTAACTGTGCTGTCACTGGATACTGTATCGTCACTGGTGAATGTGCTGTCACTAGATACTGTGCCGTCACTGGCTACTGTGGTTACACTGTCTATTGTGCTATCACTGGAAAGTGTGCTGTCACTGGATACTGTGCTGTCACTGGCTACTGTGGTTACACTGTTCATTGTGCTATCACTGGAAAGTGTGCTGTCACTGGATACTGTGCTGTCACTGGCTACTGTGGTTACACTGTTCATTGTGCTATCACTGGAAAGTGTGGTTACACTGTTCATTGTGCTATCACTGGAAAGTGTGCTGTCACTGGTAATTGTGCTGTCACTTGTAATTGTGCTGTCGCTGGATACTGTGCTGTCACTTGCTACTGTGGTTACACTGTTCATTGTGCTATCACTGGAAAGTGTGCTGTCACTGGTAGTTGTGCTGTCACTGGATACTACGCTGTCACTTGTAATTGTGCTGTCGCTGGATACTGTATCGTCACTAGTGAATGTGCTGTCACTGGATACTGTATCGTCACTGGAGAATGTGCTGTCACTGGGTACTGTGCTGTCACTGGCTACTGTGGTTACACTGTTCATTGTGCTATCACTGGAAAGTGTGCTGTCGCTGGTAATTGTGCTGTCACTGGTAATTGTGCTGTCACTGGATACTGTGCTGTCATTTGTAACTGTGCTGTCACTTGCAACTGTGCTGTCACTGGATACTGTGCTGTCACTTGTAACTATAATGTCACTGGATACTGTGCTGTCACTCGCTATTGTGGTTAAACTGTTTGTTGTGCTATCACTGGAAAGTGTGCTGTCGCTGATAATTGTGCTGTCGCTAGATACTGTGCTGTCACTGGCTACTGTGGTTACACTGTTCATTGTGCTATCACTGGAAAGTGTGCTGTCGCTGGTAATTGTGCTGTCACTGGTAATTGTGCTGTCACTTGTAACTGTGCTGTCACTTGTAACTGTGCTGTCACTGGATACTGTGCTGTCACTTGTAACTGTGCTGTCGCTGGATACTGTGCTGTCACTCGCTATTGTGGTTAAACTGTTTGTTGTGCTATCACTGGAAAGTGTGCTGTCGCTGATAATTGTGCTGTCGCTAGATACTGTGCTGTCACTGGCTACTGTGGTTACACTGTTCATTGTGCTATCACTGGAAAGTGTGCTGTCGCTGGTAATTGTGCTATCACTGGTAATTGTGCTGTCACTTGTAACTGTGCTGTCACTTGTAACTGTGCTGTCACTGGTTACTGTGCTGTCACTTGTAACTATAATGTCACTGGATACTGTGCTGTCACTCGCTATTGTGGTTAAACTGTTTGTTGTGGTATCACTGGAAAGTGTGCTGTCGCTGGTAATTGTGCTGTCACTTGTAATTGTGCTGTCGCTGGATACTGTGCTGTCACTTGCTACTGTGGTTACACTGTTCATTGTGCTATCACTGGAAAGTGTGCTGTCACTGGTAGTTGTGCTGTCACTGGATACTACGCTGTCACTTGTAATTGTGCTGTCACTGGATACTGTATCGTCACTAGTGAATGTGCTGTCACTGGATACTGTATCTTCACTGGAGAATGTGCTGTCACTGGGTACTGTGCTGTCACTGGCTACTGTGGTTACACTGTTCATTGTGCTATCACTGGAAAGTGTGCTGTCGCTGGTAATTGTGCTGTCACTGGTAATTGTGCTGTCACTGGTAATTGTGCTGTCACTGGATACTGTGCTGTCACTTGTAACTGTGCTGTCACTTGTAACTGTGCTGTCACTGGATACTGTGCTGTCACTTGTAACTATAATGTCACTGGATACTGTGCTGTCACTCGCTATTGTGGTTAAACTGTTTGTTGTGCTATCACTGGAAAGTGTGCTGTCGCTGATAATTGTGCTGTCGCTAGATACTGTGCTGTCACTGGCTACTGTGGTTACACTGTTCATTGTGCTATCACTGGAAAGTGTGCTGTCACTGGTAATTATGCTGTCACTGGTAATTGTGCTGTCACTTGTAACTGTGCTGTCACTGGATACTGTGCTGTCACTGGATACTGTGCTGTCACTTGTAACTGTGCTGTCGCTGGATACTGTGCTGTCACTCGCTATTGTGGTTAAACTGTTTGTTGTGCTATCACTGGAAAGTGTGCTGTCGCTGATAATTGTGCTGTCGCTAGATACTGTGCTGTCACTGGCTACTGTGGTTACACTGTTCATTGTGCTATCACTGGAAAGTGTGCTGTCGCTGGTAATTGTGCTGTCACTGGTAATTGTGCTGTCACTTGTAACTGTGCTGTCACTTGTAACTGTGCTGTCACTGGATACTGTGCTGTCACTTGTAACTGTGCTGTCGCTGGATACTGTGCTGTCACTCGCTATTGTGGTTAAACTGTTTGTTGTGCTATCACTGGAAAGTGTGCTGTCGCTGATAATTGTGCTGTCGCTAGATACTGTGCTGTCACTGGCTACTGTGGTTACACTGTTCATTGTGCTATCACTGGAAAGTGTGCTGTCGCTGGTAATTGTGCTGTCACTGGTAATTGTGCTGTCACTTGTAACTGTGCTGTCACTTGTAACTGTGCTGTCACTGGTTACTGTGCTGTCACTTGTAACTATAATGTCACTGGATACTGTGCTGTCACTCGCTATTGTGGTTAAACTGTTTGTTGTGGTATCACTGGAAAGTGTGCTGTCGCTGGTAATTGTGCTGTCACTTGTAATTGTGCTGTCGCTGGATACTGTGCTGTCACTTGCTACTGTGGTTACACTGTTCATTGTGCTATCACTGGAAAGTGTGCTGTCACTGGTAGTTGTGCTGTCACTGGATACTACGCTGTCACTTGTAATTGTGCTGTCACTGGATACTGTATCGTCACTAGTGAATGTGCTGTCACTGGATACTGTATCTTCACTGGAGAATGTGCTGTCACTGGGTACTGTGCTGTCACTGGCTACTGTGGTTACACTGTTCATTGTGCTATCACTGGAAAGTGTGCTGTCGCTGGTAATTGTGCTGTCACTGGATACTGTATCGTCACTAGTGAATGTGCTGTCACTGGATACTGTATCTTCACTGGAGAATGTGCTGTCACTGGGTACTGTGCTGTCACTGGCTACTGTGGTTACACTGTTCATTGTGCTATCACTGGAAAGTGTGCTGTCGCTGGTAATTGTGCTGTCACTGGTAATTGTGCTGTCACTGGTAATTGTGCTGTCACTGGATACTGTGCTGTCACTTGTAACTGTGCTGTCACTTGTAACTGTGCTGTCACTGGATACTGTGCTGTCACTTGTAACTATAATGTCACTGGATACTGTGCTGTCACTCGCTATTGTGGTTAAACTGTTTGTTGTGCTATCACTGGAAAGTGTGCTGTCGCTGATAATTGTGCTGTCGCTAGATACTGTGCTGTCACTGGCTACTGTGGTTACACTGTTCATTGTGCTATCACTGGAAAGTGTGCTGTCACTGGTAATTATGCTGTCACTGGTAATTGTGCTGTCACTTGTAACTGTGCTGTCACTGGATACTGTGCTGTCACTGGATACTGTGCTGTCACTTGTAACTGTGCTGTCGCTGGATACTGTGCTGTCACTCGCTATTGTGGTTAAACTGTTTGTTGTGCTATCACTGGAAAGTGTGCTGTCGCTGATAATTGTGCTGTCGCTAGATACTGTGCTGTCACTGGCTACTGTGGTTACACTGTTCATTGTGCTATCACTGGAAAGTGTGCTGTCGCTGGTAATTGTGCTGTCACTGGTAATTGTGCTGTCACTTGTAACTGTGCTGTCACTTGTAACTGTGCTGTCACTGGATACTGTGCTGTCACTTGTAACTGTGCTGTCGCTGGATACTGTGCTGTCACTCGCTATTGTGGTTAAACTGTTTGTTGTGCTATCACTGGAAAGTGTGCTGTCGCTGATAATTGTGCTGTCGCTAGATACTGTGCTGTCACTGGCTACTGTGGTTACACTGTTCATTGTGCTATCACTGGAAAGTGTGCTGTCGCTGGTAATTGTGCTGTCACTGGTAATTGTGCTGTCACTTGTAACTGTGCTGTCACTTGTAACTGTGCTGTCACTGGTTACTGTGCTGTCACTTGTAACTATAATGTCACTGGATACTGTGCTGTCACTCGCTATTGTGGTTAAACTGTTTGTTGTGGTATCACTGGAAAGTGTGCTGTCGCTGGTAATTGTGCTGTCACTTGTAATTGTGCTGTCGCTGGATACTGTGCTGTCACTTGCTACTGTGGTTACACTGTTCATTGTGCTATCACTGGAAAGTGTGCTGTCACTGGTAGTTGTGCTGTCACTGGATACTACGCTGTCACTTGTAATTGTGCTGTCACTGGATACTGTATCGTCACTAGTGAATGTGCTGTCACTGGATACTGTATCTTCACTGGAGAATGTGCTGTCACTGGGTACTGTGCTGTCACTGGCTACTGTGGTTACACTGTTCATTGTGCTATCACTGGAAAGTGTGCTGTCGCTGGTAATTGTGCTGTCACTGGTAATTGTGCTGTCACTGGATACTGTGCTGTCACTTGTAACTGTGCTGTCACTTGTAACTGTGCTGTCACTGGATACTGTGCTGTCACTTGTAACTATAATGTCACTGGATACTGTGCTGTCACTCGCTATTGTGGTTAAACTGTTTGTTGTGCTATCACTGGAAAGTGTGCTGTCGCTGATAATTGTGCTGTCGCTAGATACTGTGCTGTCACTGGCTACTGTGGTTACACTGTTCATTGTGCTATCACTGGAAAGTGTGCTGTCACTGGTAATTATGCTGTCACTGGTAATTGTGCTGTCACTTGTAACTGTGCTGTCACTGGATACTGTGCTGTCACTTGTAACTGTGCTGTCGCTGGATACTGTGCTGTCACTGGATACTGTGCTGTCACTTGTAACTGTGCTGTCACTGGATACTGTGTCCTCACTGGTGAATGTGCTGTCACTGGATACTGTATCGTCACTAGTGAACGTGCTGTCACTGGGTACTGTGCTGTCACTGGCTACTGTGGTTACACTGTTCATTGTGCTATCACTGGAAAGTGTGCTGTCGCTGGTAATTGTGCTGTCACTAGTAATTGTGCTGTCGATGGTAATTATGCTCTCACTTGTAACTGTGCTGTCACTGGATACTGTATCGTCACTGGTGAATGTGCTGTCACTAGATACTGTGCCGTCACTGGCTACTGTGGTTACACTGTCTATTGTGCTATCACTGGAAAGTGTGCTGTCACTGGATACTGTGCTGTCACTGGCTACTGTGGTTACACTGTTCATTGTGCTATCACTGGAAAGTGTGCTGTCACTGGATACTGTGCTGTCACTGGCTACTGTGGTTACACTGTTCATTGTGCTATCACTGGAAAGTGTGGTTACACTGTTCATTGTGCTATCACTGGAAAGTGTGCTGTCACTGGTAATTGTGCTGTCACTTGTAATTGTGCTGTCGCTGGATACTGTGCTGTCACTTGCTACTGTGGTTACACTGTTCATTGTGCTATCACTGGAAAGTGTGCTGTCACTGGTAGTTGTGCTGTCACTGGATACTACGCTGTCACTTGTAATTGTGCTGTCGCTGGATACTGTATCGTCACTAGTGAATGTGCTGTCACTGGATACTGTATCGTCACTGGAGAATGTGCTGTCACTGGGTACTGTGCTGTCACTGGCTACTGTGGTTACACTGTTCATTGTGCTATCACTGGAAAGTGTGCTGTCGCTGGTAATTGTGCTGTCACTGGTAATTGTGCTGTCACTGGATACTGTGCTGTCATTTGTAACTGTGCTGTCACTTGCAACTGTGCTGTCACTGGATACTGTGCTGTCACTTGTAACTATAATGTCACTGGATACTGTGCTGTCACTCGCTATTGTGGTTAAACTGTTTGTTGTGCTATCACTGGAAAGTGTGCTGTCGCTGATAATTGTGCTGTTGCTAGATACTGTGCTGTCACTGGCTACTGTGGTTACACTGTTCATTGTGCTATCACTGGAAAGTGTGCTGTCGCTGGTAATTGTGCTGTCACTGGTAATTGTGCTGTCACTTGTAACTGTGCTGTCACTTGTAACTGTGCTGTCACTGGATACTGTGCTGTCACTTGTAACTGTGCTGTCGCTGGATACTGTGCTGTCACTCGCTATTGTGGTTAAACTGTTTGTTGTGCTATCACTGGAAAGTGTGCTGTCGCTGATAATTGTGCTGTCGCTAGATACTGTGCTGTCACTGGCTACTGTGGTTACACTGTTCATTGTGCTATCACTGGAAAGTGTGCTGTCGCTGGTAATTGTGCTATCACTGGTAATTGTGCTGTCACTTGTAACTGTGCTGTCACTTGTAACTGTGCTGTCACTAGTTACTGTGCTGTCACTTGTAACTATAATGTCACTGGATACTGTGCTGTCACTCGCTATTGTGGTTAAACTGTTTGTTGTGGTATCACTGGAAAGTGTGCTGTCGCTGGTAATTGTGCTGTCACTTGTAATTGTGCTGTCGCTGGATACTGTGCTGTCACTTGCTACTGTGGTTACACTGTTCATTGTGCTATCACTGGAAAGTGTGCTGTCACTGGTAGTTGTGCTGTCACTGGATACTACGCTGTCACTTGTAATTGTGCTGTCACTGGATACTGTATCGTCACTAGTGAATGTGCTGTCACTGGATACTGTATCTTCACTGGAGAATGTGCTGTCACTGGGTACTGTGCTGTCACTGGCTACTGTGGTTACACTGTTCATTGTGCTATCACTGGAAAGTGTGCTGTCGCTGGTAATTGTGCTGTCACTGGTAATTGTGCTGTCACTGGTAATTGTGCTGTCACTGGTAATTGTGCTGTCACTGGATACTGTGCTGTCACTTGTAACTGTGCTGTCACTTGTAACTGTGCTGTCACTGGATACTGTGCTGTCACTTGTAACTATAATGTCACTGGATACTGTGCTGTCACTCGCTATTGTGGTTAAACTGTTTGTTGTGCTATCACTGGAAAGTGTGCTGTCGCTGATAATTGTGCTGTCGCTAGATACTGTGCTGTCACTGGCTACTGTGGTTACACTGTTCATTGTGCTATCACTGGAAAGTGTGCTGTCACTGGTAATTATGCTGTCACTGGTAATTGTGCTGTCACTTGTAACTGTGCTGTCACTGGATACTGTGCTGTCACTGGATACTGTGCTGTCACTTGTAACTGTGCTGTCGCTGGATACTGTGCTGTCACTCGCTATTGTGGTTAAACTGTTTGTTGTGCTATCACTGGAAAGTGTGCTGTCGCTGATAATTGTGCTGTCGCTAGATACTGTGCTGTCACTGGCTACTGTGGTTACACTGTTCATTGTGCTATCACTGGAAAGTGTGCTGTCGCTGGTAATTGTGCTATCACTGGTAATTGTGCTGTCACTTGTAACTGTGCTGTCACTTGTAACTGTGCTGTCACTGGTTACTGTGCTGTCACTTGTAACTATAATGTCACTGGATACTGTGCTGTCACTCGCTATTGTGGTTAAACTGTTTGTTGTGGTATCACTGGAAAGTGTGCTGTCGCTGGTAATTGTGCTGTCACTTGTAATTGTGCTGTCGCTGGATACTGTGCTGTCACTTGCTACTGTGGTTACACTGTTCATTGTGCTATCACTGGAAAGTGTGCTGTCACTGGTAGTTGTGCTGTCACTGGATACTACGCTGTCACTTGTAATTGTGCTGTCACTGGATACTGTATCGTCACTAGTGAATGTGCTGTCACTGGATACTGTATCTTCACTGGAGAATGTGCTGTCACTGGGTACTGTGCTGTCACTGGCTACTGTGGTTACACTGTTCATTGTGCTATCACTGGAAAGTGTGCTGTCGCTGGTAATTGTGCTGTCACTGGTAATTGTGCTGTCACTGGTAATTGTGCTGTCACTGGATACTGTGCTGTCACTTGTAACTGTGCTGTCACTTGTAACTGTGCTGTCACTGGATACTGTGCTGTCACTTGTAACTATAATGTCACTGGATACTGTGCTGTCACTCGCTATTGTGGTTAAACTGTTTGTTGTGCTATCACTGGAAAGTGTGCTGTCGCTGATAATTGTGCTGTCGCTAGATACTGTGCTGTCACTGGCTACTGTGGTTACACTGTTCATTGTGCTATCACTGGAAAGTGTGCTGTCACTGGTAATTATGCTGTCACTGGTAATTGTGCTGTCACTTGTAACTGTGCTGTCACTGGATACTGTGCTGTCACTGGATACTGTGCTGTCACTTGTAACTGTGCTGTCGCTGGATACTGTGCTGTCACTCGCTATTGTGGTTAAACTGTTTGTTGTGCTATCACTGGAAAGTGTGCTGTCGCTGATAATTGTGCTGTCGCTAGATACTGTGCTGTCACTGGCTACTGTGGTTACACTGTTCATTGTGCTATCACTGGAAAGTGTGCTGTCGCTGGTAATTGTGCTGTCACTGGTAATTGTGCTGTCACTTGTAACTGTGCTGTCACTTGTAACTGTGCTGTCACTGGATACTGTGCTGTCACTTGTAACTGTGCTGTCGCTGGATACTGTGCTGTCACTCGCTATTGTGGTTAAACTGTTTGTTGTGCTATCACTGGAAAGTGTGCTGTCGCTGATAATTGTGCTGTCGCTAGATACTGTGCTGTCACTGGCTACTGTGGTTACACTGTTCATTGTGCTATCACTGGAAAGTGTGCTGTCGCTGGTAATTGTGCTGTCACTGGTAATTGTGCTGTCACTTGTAACTGTGCTGTCACTTGTAACTGTGCTGTCACTGGTTACTGTGCTGTCACTTGTAACTATAATGTCACTGGATACTGTGCTGTCACTCGCTATTGTGGTTAAACTGTTTGTTGTGGTATCACTGGAAAGTGTGCTGTCGCTGGTAATTGTGCTGTCACTTGTAATTGTGCTGTCGCTGGATACTGTGCTGTCACTTGCTACTGTGGTTACACTGTTCATTGTGCTATCACTGGAAAGTGTGCTGTCACTGGTAGTTGTGCTGTCACTGGATACTACGCTGTCACTTGTAATTGTGCTGTCACTGGATACTGTATCGTCACTAGTGAATGTGCTGTCACTGGATACTGTATCTTCACTGGAGAATGTGCTGTCACTGGGTACTGTGCTGTCACTGGCTACTGTGGTTACACTGTTCATTGTGCTATCACTGGAAAGTGTGCTGTCGCTGGTAATTGTGCTGTCACTGGTAATTGTGCTGTCACTGGATACTGTGCTGTCACTTGTAACTGTGCTGTCACTTGTAACTGTGCTGTCACTGGATACTGTGCTGTCACTTGTAACTATAATGTCACTGGATACTGTGCTGTCACTCGCTATTGTGGTTAAACTGTTTGTTGTGCTATCACTGGAAAGTGTGCTGTCGCTGATAATTGTGCTGTCGCTAGATACTGTGCTGTCACTGGCTACTGTGGTTACACTGTTCATTGTGCTATCACTGGAAAGTGTGCTGTCACTGGTAATTATGCTGTCACTGGTAATTGTGCTGTCACTTGTAACTGTGCTGTCACTGGATACTGTGCTGTCACTTGTAACTGTGCTGTCGCTGGATACTGTGCTGTCACTGGATACTGTGCTGTCACTTGTAACTGTGCTGTCACTGGATACTGTGTCCTCACTGGTGAATGTGCTGTCACTGGATACTGTATCGTCACTAGTGAACGTGCTGTCACTGGGTACTGTGCTGTCACTGGCTACTGTGGTTACACTGTTCATTGTGCTATCACTGGAAAGTGTGCTGTCGCTGGTAATTGTGCTGTCACTAGTAATTGTGCTGTCGATGGTAATTATGCTCTCACTTGTAACTGTGCTGTCACTGGATACTGTATCGTCACTGGTGAATGTGCTGTCACTAGATACTGTGCCGTCACTGGCTACTGTGGTTACACTGTCTATTGTGCTATCACTGGAAAGTGTGCTGTCACTGGATACTGTGCTGTCACTGGCTACTGTGGTTACACTGTTCATTGTGCTATCACTGGAAAGTGTGCTGTCACTGGATACTGTGCTGTCACTGGCTACTGTGGTTACACTGTTCATTGTGCTATCACTGGAAAGTGTGGTTACACTGTTCATTGTGCTATCACTGGAAAGTGTGCTGTCACTGGTAATTGTGCTGTCACTTGTAATTGTGCTGTCGCTGGATACTGTGCTGTCACTTGCTACTGTGGTTACACTGTTCATTGTGCTATCACTGGAAAGTGTGCTGTCACTGGTAGTTGTGCTGTCACTGGATACTACGCTGTCACTTGTAATTGTGCTGTCGCTGGATACTGTATCGTCACTAGTGAATGTGCTGTCACTGGATACTGTATCGTCACTGGAGAATGTGCTGTCACTGGGTACTGTGCTGTCACTGGCTACTGTGGTTACACTGTTCATTGTGCTATCACTGGAAAGTGTGCTGTCGCTGGTAATTGTGCTGTCACTGGTAATTGTGCTGTCACTGGATACTGTGCTGTCATTTGTAACTGTGCTGTCACTTGCAACTGTGCTGTCACTGGATACTGTGCTGTCACTTGTAACTATAATGTCACTGGATACTGTGCTGTCACTCGCTATTGTGGTTAAACTGTTTGTTGTGCTATCACTGGAAAGTGTGCTGTCGCTGATAATTGTGCTGTTGCTAGATACTGTGCTGTCACTGGCTACTGTGGTTACACTGTTCATTGTGCTATCACTGGAAAGTGTGCTGTCGCTGGTAATTGTGCTGTCACTGGTAATTGTGCTGTCACTTGTAACTGTGCTGTCACTTGTAACTGTGCTGTCACTGGATACTGTGCTGTCACTTGTAACTGTGCTGTCGCTGGATACTGTGCTGTCACTCGCTATTGTGGTTAAACTGTTTGTTGTGCTATCACTGGAAAGTGTGCTGTCGCTGATAATTGTGCTGTCGCTAGATACTGTGCTGTCACTGGCTACTGTGGTTACACTGTTCATTGTGCTATCACTGGAAAGTGTGCTGTCGCTGGTAATTGTGCTATCACTGGTAATTGTGCTGTCACTTGTAACTGTGCTGTCACTTGTAACTGTGCTGTCACTAGTTACTGTGCTGTCACTTGTAACTATAATGTCACTGGATACTGTGCTGTCACTCGCTATTGTGGTTAAACTGTTTGTTGTGGTATCACTGGAAAGTGTGCTGTCGCTGGTAATTGTGCTGTCACTTGTAATTGTGCTGTCGCTGGATACTGTGCTGTCACTTGCTACTGTGGTTACACTGTTCATTGTGCTATCACTGGAAAGTGTGCTGTCACTGGTAGTTGTGCTGTCACTGGATACTACGCTGTCACTTGTAATTGTGCTGTCACTGGATACTGTATCGTCACTAGTGAATGTGCTGTCACTGGATACTGTATCTTCACTGGAGAATGTGCTGTCACTGGGTACTGTGCTGTCACTGGCTACTGTGGTTACACTGTTCATTGTGCTATCACTGGAAAGTGTGCTGTCGCTGGTAATTGTGCTGTCACTGGTAATTGTGCTGTCACTGGTAATTGTGCTGTCACTGGTAATTGTGCTGTCACTGGATACTGTGCTGTCACTTGTAACTGTGCTGTCACTTGTAACTGTGCTGTCACTGGATACTGTGCTGTCACTTGTAACTATAATGTCACTGGATACTGTGCTGTCACTCGCTATTGTGGTTAAACTGTTTGTTGTGCTATCACTGGAAAGTGTGCTGTCGCTGATAATTGTGCTGTCGCTAGATACTGTGCTGTCACTGGCTACTGTGGTTACACTGTTCATTGTGCTATCACTGGAAAGTGTGCTGTCACTGGTAATTATGCTGTCACTGGTAATTGTGCTGTCACTTGTAACTGTGCTGTCACTGGATACTGTGCTGTCACTGGATACTGTGCTGTCACTTGTAACTGTGCTGTCGCTGGATACTGTGCTGTCACTCGCTATTGTGGTTAAACTGTTTGTTGTGCTATCACTGGAAAGTGTGCTGTCGCTGATAATTGTGCTGTCGCTAGATACTGTGCTGTCACTGGCTACTGTGGTTACACTGTTCATTGTGCTATCACTGGAAAGTGTGCTGTCGCTGGTAATTGTGCTGTCACTGGTAATTGTGCTGTCACTTGTAACTGTGCTGTCACTTGTAACTGTGCTGTCACTGGTTACTGTGCTGTCACTTGTAACTATAATGTCACTGGATACTGTGCTGTCACTCGCTATTGTGGTTAAACTGTTTGTTGTGGTATCACTGGAAAGTGTGCTGTCGCTGGTAATTGTGCTGTCACTTGTAATTGTGCTGTCGCTGGATACTGTGCTGTCACTTGCTACTGTGGTTACACTGTTCATTGTGCTATCACTGGAAAGTGTGCTGTCACTGGTAGTTGTGCTGTCACTGGATACTACGCTGTCACTTGTAATTGTGCTGTCACTGGATACTGTATCGTCACTAGTGAATGTGCTGTCACTGGATACTGTATCTTCACTGGAGAATGTGCTGTCACTGGGTACTGTGCTGTCACTGGCTACTGTGGTTACACTGTTCATTGTGCTATCACTGGAAAGTGTGCTGTCGCTGGTAATTGTGCTGTCACTGGTAATTGTGCTGTCACTGGATACTGTGCTGTCACTTGTAACTGTGCTGTCACTTGTAACTGTGCTGTCACTGGATACTGTGCTGTCACTTGTAACTATAATGTCACTGGATACTGTGCTGTCACTCGCTATTGTGGTTAAACTGTTTGTTGTGCTATCACTGGAAAGTGTGCTGTCGCTGATAATTGTGCTGTTGCTAGATACTGTGCTGTCACTGGCTACTGTGGTTACACTGTTCATTGTGCTATCACTGGAAAGTGTGCTGTCACTGGTAATTATGCTGTCACTGGTAATTGTGCTGTCACTTGTAACTGTGCTGTCACTGGATACTGTGCTGTCACTTGTAACTGTGCTGTCGCTGGATACTGTGCTGTCACTGGATACTGTGCTGTCACTTGTAACTGTGCTGTCGCTGGATACTGTGCTGTCACTCGCTATTGTGGTTAAACTGTTTGTTGTGCTATCACTGGAAAGTGTGCTGTCGCTGATAATTGTGCTGTCGCTAGATACTGTGCTGTCACTGGCTACTGTGGTTACACTGTTCATTGTGCTATCACTGGAAAGTGTGCTGTCGCTGGTAATTGTGCTGTCACTGGTAATTGTGCTGTTGCTGGTAATTGTGCTGTCACTGGATACTGTGCTGTCACTTGTAACTGTGCTGTCACTTGTAACTGTGCTGTCACTGGATACTGTGCTGTCACTTGTAATTGTGCTGTCGCTGGATACTGTGGTGTCACTTGCAACTGTGCTGTCGCTGGATACTGTGCTGTCACTGGATACTGTGCTGTCACTTGTAACTGTGCTGTCGCTGGATACAGTGCTGTCACTCGCTATTGTGGTTAAACTGTTTGTTGTGCTATCACTGGAAAGTGTGCTGTCGCTGGTAATTGTGCTGTCGCTAGATACTGTGCTGTCACTGGCTACTGTGGTTACACTGTTCATTGTGCTATCACTGGAAAGTGTGCTGTCGCTGGTAATTGTGCTGTCACTGGTAATTGTGCTGTCGCTGGATACTGTGCTGTCACTCACTATTGTGGTTAAACTGTTTGTTGTGCTATCACTGGAAAGTGTGCTGTCGCTGATAATTGTGCTGCCGCTAGATACTGTGCTGTCACTGGCTACTGTGGTTACACTGTTCATTGTGCTATCACTGGAAAGTGTGCTGTCGCTGGTAATTGTGCTGTCACTGGTAATTGTGCTGTCACTTGTAACTGTGCTGTCACTTGTAACTGTGCTGTCACTGGATACTGTGCTGTCACTTGTAACTGTGCTGTCGCTGGATACTGTGCTGTCACTCGCTATTGTGGTTAAACTGTTTGTTGTGCTATCACTGGAAAGTGTGCTGTCGCTGATAATTGTGCTGTCGCTAGATACTGTGCTGTCACTGGCTACTGTGGTTACACTGTTCATTGTGCTATCACTGGAAAGTGTGCTGTCGCTGGTAATTGTGCTGTCACTGGTAATTGTGCTGTCGCTGGTAATTGTGCTGTCACTGGATACTGTGCTGTCACTTGTAACTGTGCTGTCACTTGTAACTGTGCTGTCACTGGATACTGTGCTGTCACTTGTAATTGTGCTGTCGCTGGATACTGTGGTGTCACTTGTAACTGTGCTGTCGCTGGATACTGTGCTGTCACTGGATACTGTGCTGTCACTTGTAACTGTGCTGTCGCTGGATACAGTGCTGTCACTCGCTATTGTGGTTAAACTGTTTGTTGTGCTATCACTGGAAAGTGTGCTGTCGCTGATAATTGTGCTGTCGCTAGATACTGTGCTGTCACTGGCTACTGTGGTTACACTGTTCATTGTGCTATCACTGGAAAGTGTGCTGTCGCTGGTAATTGTGCTGTCACTGGTAATTGTGCTGTCGCTGGTAATTGTGCTGTCACTGGATACTGTGCTGTCACTTGTAACTGTGCTGTCACTTGTAACTGTGCTGTCACTGGATACTGTGCTGTCACTTGTGATTGTGCTGTCGCTGGATACTGTGGTGTCACTTGTAACTGTGCTGTCGCTGGATACTGTGCTGTCACTGGATACTGTGCTGTCACTTGTAACTGTGCTGTCGCTGGATACAGTGCTGTCACTCGCTATTGTGGTTAAACTGTTTGTTGTGCTATCACTGGAAAGTGTGCTGTCGCTGATAATTGTGCTGTCGCTAGATACTGTGCTGTCACTGGCTACTGTGCTGTCACTTGTAACTGTGCTGTCACTGGATACTGTGCTGTCACTGGATACTGTGCTGTCACTGGATACTGTGCTGTCACTTGTAACTGTGCTGTCGCTGGATACTGTGCTGTCACTCGCTATTGTGGTTAAACTGTTTGTTGTGCTATCACTGGAAAGTGTGCTGTCGCTGATAATTGTGCTGTCGCTAGATACTGTGCTGTCACTGGCTACTGTGGTTACACTGTTCATTGTGCTATCACTGGAAAGTGTGCTGTCGCTGGTAATTGTGCTGTCACTGGTAATTGTGCTGTCACTTGTAACTGTGCTGTCACTTGTAACTGTGCTGTGACTGGATACTGTGCTGTCACTTGTAACTGTGCTGTCGCTGGATACTGTGCTGTCACTCGCTATTGTGGTTAAACTGTTTGTTGTGCTATCACTGGAAAGTGTGCTGTCGCTGATAATTGTGCTGTCGCTAGATACTGTGCTGTCACTGGCTACTGTGGTTACACTGTTCATTGTGCTATCACTGGAAAGTGTGCTGTCGCTGGTAATTGTGCTGTCACTGGTAATTGTGCTGTCACTTGTAAATGTGCTGTCACTTGTAACTGTGCTGTCACTGGATACTGTGCTGTCACTTGTAACTATAATGTCACTGGATACTGTGCTGTCACTCGCTATTGTCGTTAAACTGTTTGTTGTGCTATCACTGGAAAGTGTGCTGTCGCTGATAATTGTGCTGTCGCTAGATACTGTGCTGTCACTGGCCACTGTGGTTACACTGTTCATTGTGCTATCACTGGAAAGTGTGCTGTCGCTGGTAATTGTGCTGTCACTGGTAATTGTGCTGTCACTTGTAACTGTGCTGTCACTGGATACTGTGCTGTCACTTGTAACTGTGCTGTCGCTGGTAATTGTGCTGTCACTGGATATTGTGCTGTCACCTGTAACTGTGCTGTCACTCGCTATTGTGGTTAAACTGTTTGTTGTGCTATCACTGGAAAGTGTGCTGTCGCTGATAATTGTGCTGTCGCTAGATACTGTGCTGTCACTGGCTACTGTGGTTACACTGTTCATTGTGCTATCACTGGAAAGTGTGCTGTCGCTGGTAATTGTGCTATCGCTGGTAACTGTGCTGTCGCTGGATACTGTGCTGTCGCTGGTAATTGTGCTGTCACTGGATACTGTGCTGTCACTTGTAACTGTGCTGTCGCTGGATACAGTGCTGTCACTCGCTATTGTGGTTAAACTGTTTGTTGTGCTATCACTGGAAAGTGTGCTGTCGCTGATAATTGTGCTGTCGCTAGATACTGTGCTGTCACTGGCTACTGTGGTTAAACTGTTTGTTGTGCTATCACTGGAAAGTGTGCTGTCGCTGGTAATTGTGCTGTCGCTAGATACTGTGCTGTCACTGGCTACTGTGGTTACACTGTTCATTGTGCTATCACTGGAAAGTGTGCTGTCACTGGTAATTGTGCTGTCACTTGTAACTGTGCTGTCACTGGATACTGTGCTCTCACTTGTAACTGTGCTGTCGCTGGATACTGTGCTGTCACTGGATACTGTGCTGTCACTCGCTATTGTGGTTAAACTGTTTGTTGTGCTATCACTGGAAAGTGTGCTGTCGCTGATAATTGTGCTGTCGCTAGATACTGTGCTGTCACTCGCTATTGTGGTTAAACTGTTTGTTGTGCTATCACTGGTGATTGTGCTGTCGCTGGTAATTGTGCTGTCACTGGTAATTGTGCTGTCACTTGTAACTGTGCTGTCACTGGATACTGTGCTGTCACTTGTAACTGTGCTGTCGCTGGTAATTGTGCTGTCACTGGATACTGTGCTGTCACTTGTAACTGTGCTGTCACTCGCTATTGTGGTTAAACTGTTTATTGTGCTATCACTGGAAAGTGTGCTGTCGCTGATAATTGTGCTGTCGCTAGATACTGTGCTGTCACTGGCTACTGTGGTTACAGTGTTCATTGTGCTATCACTGGAAAGTGTGCTGTTGCTGGTAATTGTGCTGTCACTGGATACTGTGCTGTCACTTGTAACTGTGCTGTCGCTGGATACTGTGCTGTCACTTGTAACTGTGCTGTCGCTGGATACTGTGCTGTCACTCGCTATTGTGGTTAAACTGTTTGTTGTGCTATCACTGGAAAGTGTGCTGTCGCTGGTAATTGTGCTGTCGGTAGATACTGTGCTGTCACTGGCTACTGTGGTTACACTGTTCATTGTGCTATCACTGGAAAGTGTGCTGTCGCTGGTAATTGGGCTGTCACTGGTAATTGTGCTGTCGCTGGTAATTGTGCTGTCACTGGATACTGTGATGTCACTTGTAACTGTGCTGTCGCTGGATACTGTGCTGTCACTGGATACTGTGCTGTCACTGGATACTGTGCTGTCACTGGATACTGTGCTGTCACTGGATACTGTGCTGTCACTTATAACTGTGCTGTCGCTGGATACTGTGCTGTCACTTGCTATTGTGGTTAAACTGTTTGTTGTGCTATCACTGGAAAGTGTGCTGTCGCTGATTATTGTGCTGTCGCTAGATACTGTGCTGTCACTGGCTACTGTTGTTACACTGTTCATTGTGCTATCACTGGAAAGTGTGCTGTTGCTGGTAATTGTGCTGTCACTGGTAATTGTGCTGTCGCTGGTAATTGTGCTGTCACTGGCTACTGTGCTGTCACTTGTAACTGTGCTGTCACTGGATACTGTGCTGTCACTGGATACTGTGCTGTCACTGGATACTGTGCTGTCACTTGTAACTGTGCTGTCGCTGGATACTGTGCTGTCACTCGCTATTGTGGTTAAACTGTTTGTTGTGCTATCACTGGAAAGTGTGCTGTCGCTGATAATTGTGCTGTCGCTAGATACTGTGCTGTCACTTGTAACTGTGCTGTCGCTGGATACTGTGCTGTCACTGGATACTGTGCTGTCACTTGTAACTGTGCTGTCACTCGCTATTGTGGTTAAACTGTTTGTTGTGCTATCACTGGATACTGTGCTGTCGTTGATAATTGTGCTGTCGCTAGATATTATGCTGTCACTGGCTACTGTGGTTACACTGTTCATTGTGCTATCACTGGAAAGTGTGCTGTCGCTGGTAATTGTGCTGTCACTGGATACTGTGCTGTCACTTGTAGCTGTGCTGTCGCTGGATACTGTGCTGTCACTCACTATTGTGGTTAAACTGTTTGTTGTGCTATCACTGGAAAGTGTGCTGTCGCTGGTTATTGTGCTGTCGGTAGATACTGTGCTGTCACTGGCTACTGTGGTTACACTGTTCATTGTGCTATCACTGGAAAGTGTGCTGTCGCTGGTAAGTGTGGTGTCGCTGGTAATTGTGCTGTCACTGGATACTGTGCTGTCACTTGTAACTGTGCTGTCACTGGACACTGTGCTGTCACTGGATACTGTGCTGTCAC
This sequence comes from Stigmatopora argus, assembly GCF_051989625.1. Taxonomy (NCBI): domain Eukaryota; kingdom Metazoa; phylum Chordata; class Actinopteri; order Syngnathiformes; family Syngnathidae; genus Stigmatopora; species Stigmatopora argus. Next base: position 1,679,929 of record NC_135407.1, read on the forward strand.
TTGTAACTGTGCTGTCGCTGGATACTGTGCTGTCACTCGCTATTGTGGTTAAACTGTTCGTTGTGCTATCACTGGAAAGTGTGCTGTCGCTGGTAATTGTGCTATCACTGGAAAGTGTGCTTTCGCTGGTAATTGTGCTGTCGCTGGATACGGTGCTGTCGCTGGACACGGTGCTTTCGCTGGACAGGGTGTTGTCACTGGATACTGTGCTGTCACTGGATACTGTGCTGTCAATTGTAATTGTGCTTTCGCTGGTAATTGTGATTTCGCTGGATATGGAGCTGTCACTAGTTACGGTGCTGTCACTGGCTACTGAGGTTACACTGTCCGTTGTGGTATCACTGGCAAGTGTGCTGTCGCTGGATACGGTGCTGTCGCTAGATACGGTACTGTCGCTGGATACGGTGCTTTCGCTGGCTACTGTGGTGACACTGTTCATTGTGCTCTCGCTGGTAATTGTGCTGTCACTGGATAATGTGCTGTCAATGGATACTGTGCTTTCACTCGCTACTGTGGTTACACTGTTCGTTGTACTATCACTGGAAAGTGTGCTGTCGGTGGTAATTGTGCTATCACTGGAAAGTGTGCTGTCGCTGGTAATTGTGCTATCACTGAAAAGTGTGATGTCGCTGGTAATTGTGCTGTCGCTGGATACGGTGCTGTCGCTGGACAGGGTGTTGTCACTGGATACTGTGCTGTCACTTGTAATTGTGCTTTCGCTGGATATGGTGCTGTCACTTGATACAGTGCTGTCACTGGTAATTATGCTTTGGCTGGACATGGTGCTGTCACTGGATATGGTGCTGTCGCTGGATACGGTGCTGTCACTGGCTACTGTGGTTACACTGTCCGTTGTGGTATCACTGGCAAGTGTGCTGTCACTGGATATGGTGCTGTCGCTGGTAATTGTGCTGTCGCTGGATACGGTGCTGTCACTGGCTACTGTGGTTACACTGTTCGTTGTGCTATCACTGGCAAGTGTGCTGTCACTGGTAATTGTGCTTTCGCTGGATACGGTGCTGTCGCTAGATACGGTACTGTCGCTGGATACTGTGCTTTCACTGGATACTGTGCTGTCACTTGAAATTGTGCTGTCACTTGCTACTGTGGTTTCACTGTTCGTTGTGCTATCACTGGACAGTGTGCTGTCACTTGTAATTGTGCTGTCGCTGGATACGGTGCTGTCGCTGGACACGGTGCTTTCGCTGGACATGGTGCTCTCACTGGATACTGTGCTGTCAGTCGATACTGTGCTGTCACTTGTAATTGTGCTTTCGCTGGTAATTGTGCTTTCGCTGGTAATTGTGCTGTCACTGGATATGGTGCTGTCGCTTGACACAGTGCTATCGCTGGTAATTGTACTTTCGCTGGATATGTTGCTGTCACTGGATATGGTGTTGTCGCTGGATACGGTGCTGTCACTGGCTACTGTGGTTACACTGTTCGTTGTGCTATCACTGGAAAGTGTGCTGTCGCTGGTAATTGTGCTATCACTGGAAAGTGTGCTGTCGCTGGTAATTGTGCTATCACTGAAAAGTGTGCTGTCGCTGGTAATTGTGCTGTCGCTGGATATGGTGCTGTCGCTTGACACAGTGCTGTCGCTGGTAATTGTACTTTCGCTGGATATGGTGCTGTCACTGGATATGGTGTTGTCGCTGGATACGGTGCTGTCACTGGTGACTGTTGTTACACTGTCCGTTGTGGTATCACTGGTAATTGTGCTGTCGCTGGCAATTGTGCTGTCGCTGGATACTGTGCTGTCACTGGATATGGCGCTGTCGCTGGATACGGTGCTCTCGCTGGTTACTGTGGTAACACTGTTCGTTGTGCTATCACTCGAAAGTGTGCTGTCGCTGGTAATTGTGCTATCACTGGAAAGTGTGCTGTCGCTGGTAATTGTGCTATCACTGAAAAGTGTGCTGTCGCTGGTAATTGTGCTGTCGCTGGATATGGTGCTGTCGCTTGACACAGTGCTGTCGCTGGTAATTGTACTTTCGCTGGATATGGTGCTGTCGCTTGACACGGTGCTGTCACTGGTCATTGTACTTTCGCTGGATATGGTGCTGTCACTGGATATGGTGTTGTCGCTGGATACGGTGCTGTCACTGGTGACTGTTGTTACACTGTCCGTTGTGGTATCACTGGTAATTGTGCTGTCGCTGGCAATTGTGCTGTCGCTGGATACGGTGCTGTCACTGGATATGGCGCTGTCGCTGGATACGGTGCTCTCGCTGGTTACCGTGGTAACACTGTTCGTTGTGCTATCACTCGAAAGTGTGCTGTCGCTGGTAATTGTGCTATCACTGGAAAGTGTGCTGTCGCTGGTAATTGTGCTATCACTGGAAAGTGTGCTGTCGCTGGTAATTGTGCTGTCGCTGGATACGGTGCTGTCGCTGGACACGGTGCTTTCGCTGGGCATGGTGCTCTCACTGGATACTGTGCTGTCAGTCGATACTGTGCTGTCACTTGTAATTGTGCTTTCGCTGGTAATTGTGCTTTCGCTGGTAATTGTGCTGTCACTGGATATGGTGCTGTCGCTTGACACAGTGCTGTCGCTGGTAATTGTACTTTCGTTGGTTATGGTGCTGTCGCTTGACACAGTGCTGTCACTGGTCATTGTACTTTCGCTGGATATGGTGCTGTCACTGGATATGGTGTTGTCGCTGGATACGGTGCTGTCACTGGTGACTGTTGTTACACTGTCCGTTGTGGTATCACTGGTAATTGTGCTGTCGCTGGCAATTGTGCTGTCGCTGGATACTGTGCTGTCACTGGATATGGCGCTGTCGCTGGATACGGTGCTCTCGCTGGTTACTGTGGTAACACTGTTCGTTGTGCTATCACTCGAAAGTGTGCTGTCGCTGGTAATTGTGCTATCACTGGAAAGTGTGCTGTCGCTGGTAATTGTGCTATCACTGAAAAGTGTGCTGTCGCTGGTAATTGTACTTTCGCTGGATATGGTGCTGTCGCTTGACACGGTGCTGTCACTGGTCATTGTACTTTCGCTGGATATGGTGCTGTCACTGGATATGGTGTTGTCGCTGGATACGGTGCTGTCTCTGGTGACTGTTGTTACACTGTCCGTTGTGGTATCACTGGTAATTGTGCTGTCGCTGGCAATTGTGCTGTCGCTGGATACGGTGCTGTCACTGGATATGGCGCTGTCGCTGGATACGGTGCTCTCGCTGGTTACTGTGGTAACACTGTTCGTTGTGCTATCACTCGAAAGTGTGCTGTCGCTGGTAATTGTGCTATCACTGGAAAGTGTGCTGTCGCTGGTAATTGTGCTGTCGCTGGATACGGTGCTGTCGCTGGACACGGTGCTTTCGCTGGACATGGTGCTCTCACTGGATACTGTGCTGTCAGTCGATACTGTGCTGTCACTTGTAATTGTGCTTTCGCTGGTAATTGTGCTTTCGCTGGTAATTGTGCTGTCACTGGATATGGTGCTGTCGCTTGACACAGTGCTGTCGCTGGTAATTGTACTTTCGTTGGATATGGTGCTGTCGCTTGACACAGTGCTGTCACTGGTCATTGTACTTTCGCTGGATATGGTGCTGTCACTGGATATGGTGTTGTCGCTGGATACGGTGCTGTCACTGGTGACTGTGGTTACACTGTCCTTTGTGGTATCACTGGTAATTGTGCTGTCGCTGGCAATTGTGCTGTCGCTGGATACGGTGCTGTCACTGGATATGGCGCTGTCGCTGGATACGGTGCTCTCGCTGGTTACTGTGGTAACACTGTTCGTTGTGCTATCACTCGAAAGTGTGCTGTCGCTGGTAATTGTGCTATCACTGGAAAGTGTGCTGTCGCTGGTAATTGTGCTGTCGCTGGATACGGTGCTGTCGCTGGACACGGTGCTTTCGCTGGACATGGTGCTCTCACTGGATACTGTGCTGTCAGTCGATACTGTGCTGTCACTTGTAATTGTGCTTTCGCTGGTAATTGTGATTTCGCTGGTAATTGTGCTGTCACTGGATATGGTGCTGTCGCTTGACACAGTGCTGTCGCTGGTAATTGTACTTTCGTTGGTTATGGTGCTGTCGCTTGACACAGTGCTGTCACTGGTCATTGTACTTTCGCTGGATATGGTGCTGTCACTGGATATGGTGTTGTCGCTGGATACGGTGCTGTCACTGGTGACTGTGGTTACATTGTCCTTTGTGGTATCACTGGTAATTGTGCTGTCGCTGGCAATTGTGCTGTCGCTGGATACGGTGCTGTCACTGGATATGGCGCTGTCGCTGGATACGGTGCTCTCGCTGGTTACTGTGGTAACACTGTTCGTTGTGCTATCACTCGAAAGTGTGCTGTCGCTGGTAATTGTGCTATCACTGGAAAGTGTGCTGTCGCTGGTAATTGTGCTGTCGCTGGATACGGTGCTGTCGCTGGACACGGTGCTTTCGCTGGACATGGTGCTCTCACTGGATACTGTGCTGTCAGTCGATACTGTGCTGTCACTTGTAATTGTGCTTTCGCTGGTAATTGTGCTTTCGCTGGTAATTGTGCTGTCACTGGATATGGTGCTGTCGCTTGACACAGTGCTGTCGCTGGTAATTGTACTTTCGCTGGATATGGTGCTGTCACTGGATATGGTGTTGTCGCTGGATACGGTGCTGTCACTGGCTACTGTGGTTACACTGTCCGTTGTGGTATCACTGGTCATTGTGCTGTCGCTGGATACGGTGCTGTCACCTGATATGGTGTTGTCGCTGGATACGGTGCTCTCGCTGGCTACTGTGGTAACACTGTTCGTTGTGCTATCACTGGAAAGTGTGCTGTCGCTGGTAATTGTGCTATCACTGGAAAGTGTGCTGTCGCTGGTAATTGTGCTATCACTGAAAAGTGTGCTGTCGCTGGTTATTGTGCTGTCGCTGGATACGGTGCTGTCACCTGATAGGGTGCTGTCACTGGATATGGTGCTGTCGCTGGATTCGGTGCTGTCACTGGCTACTGTGGTGACACTGTTTGTTGTGCTATCACTGGGAAGTGTGCTGTCACTTTTGGAGTCATATGCATCTGAGCAAGGGGGATCTTCTTCACAGGAGGAATCATGTGTATGTGGGCAAGGGAGATCTTCATGTGTGGAGTCATTTATATGTGAGACAGGGGGATCTTCACACGAGAAATCATGTGTATGTGTGCACGGTGGATCTTCTTCACGGGGGGAGTCATGCGTATGTGAGACAGGGGTATCTTCACAAGAGGAATCATGTGTATGTGTGCATGGTGGATCTTCTTCAAGGGGGGAGTCATGTGTATGTGAGACAGGGGGATCTTCACAAGAGGAATCATGTGTATGTGTGCAAGGTGGATCTTCTTCACCAAATTCATGCGCTTGCAGGCTAAGCAGATATTCTTCATGTGTTGATTCATGGTTCTGTGTATTAGTCCGTTCCTTTACAAGTGTTCCGTCACGTTTAGCTATTTCCTTTGATGCAAAGTTTAGATTATATTCTCGGTTTTCATCCAAAGATTTCACATCACCGTGTTCTTTGTTATCTTGAGTGTGACAATTTTCTTGGAGACACCTCACATCTGCTGGTCCTAAATCCTGAAACCTTCCCCGGGTTGGCAGGCAACTGATTCCTGTGCCAGGGATTATACACAACATTTTTACATGATGACCTGTCATATGTATATTGAGAGTGCAATTACTGACCAACAAGCAGAAGGAAAAAAGTGAATATCTTCAAAACCATCTTTTTGGAAGACGAGGTTCTGCAAGACAATTAACAAAATGAAATGAGATAAAAGTTCTGTGATTGTCTCAAACTGGGTTACAAGTTGTCAACCATTTTTTTGGGCCAAAAAAAATCTTGCATAAAACTTACTTGTGCCTGCCATTGCCCGCTCAGGGCGCCGCCATCTTACCGTAGTTAACTGTCCTCTTACAAACCTTACAAACACCGTACGACTGGACGGTGTTTGTAAGGTTTTTGGGGGGTTTGTAAGGGGAATCAATAATCATTTATAAGGGCAGTTATCGGCAGAGGTTGACAGGTATGCAGTATTGAAAATATTTTTCCTAATATTAGTAGTACTTTTATCTTAGCAATATTAAAATATATAACTTTATTCTCGTAATATTGCACAATTGTATGTGACATGACGACTTTCAAATGTACCATAACAAACAGAAGAAAGGTGGAGTAAACCTGCCTGTTAATGTTTCCTATGAGGGGTGTGGCACAAAATCTTCACTATGTAATTAGGTCAATTTAAAAGCCTTGTTTTTCACACAGTTTTACTTAAGGCGCACAATGCATAGTAATTAACTTTTTGGTCACGCCTTGATGATGCATCGTTACTTGGGTTAGGGCTATGCATAAGTCATTGTTCACAGAAGATTTTTGTCTACCTCGATTTCTTGCAGTCCTCACTGAGAATCCTCTCGCTCGGATCTGTCCTGGTTTTCCCACGGCACAAAAGGAGTCTGCCATGAACAAAGGCAGAATGTAATAAACTGGCAACTCCCCAATCCGATCACAGGGTTAGAAATCGTCACATTCTCAGGGGATCAGAATCGGAAATAAAAAGTAGGTTTTTTTTAAATATGAGTGTCCAATCAGCCTATCGTGCATGTCTTATGAATGTGGGAGGAAACCGGAGTTCTCGAAGAAAACCCACGCAGGCCCGGATAGAACATGCAAACTCCAAACAGGTGGACGGACCCATGTGGATTTGAACACAGGACCCCAGAGCTGCGAGGCTGACGTGCTAACCACTCAACCCACCAAGCCGCCCTTTGTTTACGTTTATTTTGATAAAACATTCATTCATTTCCTAACACGTTTATCCTCACAAGGGTTGTGGGCAACTAACTATGGGAAATTTAGAGTTCTCAACCAGACATGGAAGGAAACCGGAGTACCCGGAAAAATCCCACGCAACTGGGAAGAACATGCACAGTGAAGACAGACCTGGGATCGAACCCTGGACCCCAGAACTGCAAGGCTGACACATGGCCACCTAACAAAATACTGAAATTCCCACATTCCATGGTTTTGACCCTTAAACTAACTTTTTTGTAACTAGCTCAACTTAGTATTGAAGCTGAGAAGTATAATAAAATATAGGATAAAAACTCACATCTTGTGCTAGCAATATTCAACAATCCTTTCACTGTGAATTAAAATCTACTTTTTAATAGTAAATGTCCAATCTATTCAAACCAAGATGACTGATAGCAAATGTGAAACAAAAATGATGATACGAGCATCCGTCACCTCTTAATTAGTATTGAGATGTTTTTTTTGTCTCATTCAATTTGAAGCTAAATACTTAAATATAAAAAAGGAACTGACCTCTTTGTTTCTTGCTTGTTTGTAGATGTCTTGATGAAAAAGCCTGCCGCGGGTGATCTTGACGATGGCGATCGAGGACAGGTAAAATTCAGTCACCAGGTGGGTACCTTTACCGTCCGTACAGATTCTCTTTACTTGTGCGTTAGCTGTAAAACACGTTGCTTTATAATAACGGCTGAATGAATGTGTCATAGTTTTTGACCACAGAATATTGATCCACCCAAGAGAGTCATCAAGCCATTCATCAAGTTTGTCAATTAGTTGTTGCTATTGACATCATTCAGTATTGAACGCCCTGTCCCAAAATGCCACACAATTACTTTTTAATTTATACACACCTAAGATACAACTGCTCAAGTGTGTTAAACTATTTCTCTGTATTTCTCTTGATACATCACGTATATTATAGGGATTACGATCAAAGCAGACCCTAATTTCTTTAGTTTTGAAGTTTCAGAATAAGTTTGAAGGACATTGAGCCATGCAATAACAAGGTATTCTTTCATTTGGTAATCAAAATATTCGCAAATGTGCCAACGTTTAAACTATAGTAAGAAGCAAATGTCATGTGGAAAGAGTAAGAAACTTTGGGGTTTGGCTTTTAATCAAACACAGTTGTTTGTGTTTGCTTGTTTCTATTTCCTATACCAAAGTTATTTGCTACTTTCAAATTTGCACTAAAGGAGATGTCAAATATTTCAGGACTACTGTAAAAATAATACAAAAATACTACTTGTTCAAGAAGCCTACTCATAATAATAATAATAATAACAATTGTTATAGTAGTAATACATTGGATTTACGCAACACTACTTTCAATATGAATGGGCAACCAATGGATGCTGTACTGTCAGTTGTAAATACGTGTGCCGTTGCTGGCAATTGTACTGTAACTGGATATTCTAATGTCGCTGGTAAAAGTGCTAATGCTTAGTGTCTTCTTCAACAGTTAATTATGCGATCACTTTAAGTGTACTGTCTATGCTAATTGTACTAGAATTGTGCTATCACTGGATATTGTTCAGTCACGGGTATTTTTGGTATCACTGGATACTGTATTGTCGCATCTTATTATGCTATCACTTGATATTGTGATGTCATTAGTCATTGTGGTAGCGATTGTAAAGTGTGCTGTCATTTTTATTAGCTCTATTATCAGTGGACACTGTCCTTCACTTGATACTGTTATTTCAGGGGTATTATTGGCACTGGCACAGTGGCACTGGACACTGTGCTGTCACTGGCGAACGTGACTTCAATGATTTGTGTGTTTTCTTGGTTGGACTTGTTTATGGGAGTCAGGCGTATTTTCTTTATGTTTTGAGTCGTGGTTCTGTGAGTAATTTTGCTGGTGATTGGACGCAATTTTACATGATGACCTCTCATATGTATGTTGAGAGTGTGATGACGGACCCACAAACAGATGTACAAAAGGAATTACTATCTTTAAAAAACATCCTTTTAGAATCTGTGGTTGTTTCAATGCCGTCAACAAATGTCAACCATTTTTGTTGTTGTTGCAGAAATTCACAAGTGCACCAACGTGATGTTTTGGTGGACAAAAAATTCCAATCGCGTGCATAATTGTCATTAAATTGTCCACTTGAATGCTTCCCACAACAGTTTGTAGCTGAATCATTCCCTTCTTTCGCTTGCGTTATGCCTTTGTTTCATTCTTGACGTGTTTCTTTCCCTTTGCTGCTTTCCGCATTTGTATCTATTTACGCTGTTTTTGTTGGCTATTTACTGTTTGTTATATCTTCCCACAGCTTGTTCTTTTTTATCTGCCCGTAATTTCCCTTTTATTCTTTCGGTTTACAGTATTTCTCACTTTCTTTTTGCGTTCTGAATAAAGCTTCAGGATTTTCAGCGCGTCGTATTACGGCAGTTTCCCGCAATATTTCCCATATAACCGAAACTTGCCAATATCCACCGTCGACATAAAAACCGATTCTGCATCCTGAGCATCACAGATTCCCCCCAGCAGAGTTGAGTGATGTCCAAAATTGCAGTCTCAATTAAACACACCCAATTCCTAAGTTCAATGACCTATTGTCCTGGTGCTAAGATTGGTACAATTACCCACATTCTGCCAGTCATACGCAATAGGCTCCCTCATACCGTCACATTTTTCATTATGCACGTCAGAATTAATGAGACAACTTGTGGCGTACGCAGGTCCGTGACTTCAATGACCTGTTTAACAACCTTAAAGACTGCGAAAAATATTTTTGTATTAATAGGTAGTTGTATGAGTAGTCAGCTAAGAGTGCTTTATTCCAGTCCTGACTTGTACTGTGTTTTGTTCAATAAAGTGGACTGTTCTCAACTACTATATTGATTTTGAATATCGTGATGGAGAAACTGGAATGAGATCACTGGTTCAAGATATTTCACACAGCATTTGAGCTCCATCTTATGGATAAACTTAGGCATTAACAGTCATGGGCTGCTGCTTGTGTGATTATCTATGTACGTATGATTATGTGAGAATGATATTCTCTGTTGTGGCATATGACAAATGCTTGTAGTACTCTTGTAAATTCCCCCTCTCAAAAACATACATCATAATAAGTGCACTATGACAAAGGTCTTATATATATATATATATATATATATATATATATATATATATATATATATATATATATATATATATAGTATATAGTAGTTGTCACTATATACTGTGTACGACGAGTCGTACGGTGTTTGTAAGGTTTTTTTGGGGGTTTGTAAGGGGAATCAATAATCATTTATAAGGGCAGTTATCGGCAGAGGTTGACAGGTATGAAAACTGTCTGAAGCAGTAAGTATATACTGGTTCAAAAAGTAACTAACACCACTGTTGCTGAACAGTATAAATAGTTTAAATGGCAGATGAAAGGTGTGTTGACTTTAATTACTTAATGTGACGGGGATGACGTAGACTAAGGATTCCAAAACCTCTCCCAGCAGTGACGAATCCAGTCACCAAAGTACTATCTTTACTTTACGGATTCCCTTTGCCTTTTGTGTTAGTCGTAAAGAGCCGTGTTTGGAAAATGACTGATTACATGTTGTGATTTTCTTAGAGAACCTGAACCTAAAATGTTGTTCCACCCACACGGCCAATTAACTTCTCAGTGTTAGACTTAATACTTTGTAAGGGCGAGCACTAATTAATGACAAGTCACATATCGTAAAGCAAAAAGGCACGCAATGACATTTAGATCTGCAACACGCCTCCGGGTTCCAGGCATGACACTTTTGAGTGCTTGTTTCTAGACCAGGGGTAGGGAACCTATGGCTCGGGAGCCACATGTGGCTCTTTCGATGGGTGCATCTGGCTCTTCGCTAACCTGTGAGCTAAAATATGGAACGTCCAGTGGTGCTTTAGTCTTCTTTTTTTGCATTAGACTCTGCTAGAATGCATCCTCTCATTGATTAGCAACTGCATAAGAATGTTGTCAAAAGTATTCTTTTTTCCACTTTAAAAGTGGTGAAATTACTAAAATGAAAGACACCCATTTACATGTATTTAGACTTTTAAATTCGTAGTATGGCTCTCAAGGAATAACATTAGAAAAGATGAATTGTTTATGGCTCTCTTCGTCAAAAAGGTTCCCGAGCCCTGGTCTAACTTGTAACTATGTGTAACTATGCCTTTCCTGTATCTGCATTCTCACCCTCTTGCTACTGTGACAATGAAATTTCCCGAAAACGGGATGAATAACGTTATCCAATCCAATCCAATCCAATCCAAAAAAGATAATGATTTATTGAGCCATTCAAATCAATGAGAAATAACTTACAGTGAAATTACGAGTAGCAGCTGAGTAAACATACGTACACACGCATGTAAACACCTAATTTAGCAACTTAAAATGATTTTACGCAGAGAAAAAGTAAAAAATCGACAGTGACGAACATTGCTCGAAGGCACACGAATCAGTAACTGGAGTCAATCCCACATATGGGGTTTTAGACAGACGGACATGAGGATGGTCTGCAGGGAACTTTATTCGAGTCCCATCCTTTATCTTCACCAGGACCACTAGAGCTGCCCATGGACTGGATGATGCCTCCATTAGTGATGCCTCAAACTTCTTTTGGATTTGCATCTCCGATAAGGAACCCTTAGCGAAGACGAGGGACCCAGGATGACGATGATAGGATGCTGCACCCAAGTTTCCATCTTGTGCTCGATGGTGCAGTCTGTGTCTTTGACAGAAAAGATGTCAACAAATCAGGGAAATAAGTTCTGTCAACTGGGGACGACCTTGTCCTGTGTTCAAACGTTGGTGATGGCTGTCAACAGTGGTCATGTGACACTTGGTGCACTTGGTGTCCGAAATGTTGACATGGCTCCCGTGGCTGAAGATCTTCCAGGATCTGCCATTGAACTGAGCTGCCATTTGGATCTGGTTGAATGATGTTTCCAGTGGTCCATTTGCATTGTAGTATGCCATATTGGTAATTCACTTTGATGGAAATAATTTTTTGGTCTAAGAACAATTCTGCAGCATTTGAAGAAACACTGAGGTATTTTAGTTTGGATACACCCCAAAGGATGTGGAGGTAAAAAGGTTATTGCAGTGAACATGCTACTTGTTGTAAAATGATTCTTCAGCTTACTAAATCATTGTTATTTGGTTCATCAAAATAAGTATTTAATTGATTGCTCAAATAATGAATAGCTGCATCGATATACATAGCAAGACTATCTAGACTAGACGTAATCCCCAAGGCCCTGGAAAAAGGGAGCATAATCATGGTGAAGAGGGAGAAAAAAATGGAGGGTTTGCTTTGTCCCGGTTCAACTCGAAGCTATGGCGGCCGGCATTTCTTCATCCTCTTTGGCCCCAAGCTAGGGTGAATGTTAATCAAGGCATGTGATACGCACTGCAAAGAGATGCAGTGTTTTTTTACGCCAATCCATGCAGGACAACCGATGATCTTTGTCACCCTAGTTGTCATTGTCCTCATCGTCATCATCGTCACCATCATCCTTGTCTTCATCTTCATCATCATCGTCATCATCATCATCATCATCGTTGTTATCGTCATCATCATCATCGTCGTCGTCATCATCGTCATCATCATCATTGTCGTCATCATCATTGTCGTCATCATCATCGTCATCTCCATCATCGTCGTCATCATCATTGTCATCATCATCGTCATCATCATCATTATCGCCGTCGTCATCATCAGCATCGTCGTCATCATCATCGTCGTCATCATCATCTTCATCATTATCGTTGCCATCATCGTTGTCGTCAT